>NC_056729.1:1675947968-1676042968 GCF_019279795.1 Protopterus annectens
AAAAAAAGAATTAAAGAAATGCCAATCCCTCCACACTACACGCTCCAGAGACCTCAACCTCATTACCACAACCAACAGAACAAGCTGGAGGGACAGCTTCATAAACCCAGAGACTGCCCATGCTAAGGAATAGGCTTCCAGTACATGTAAAGCAGAGTGCCTCACTGGCCCTCTTCAAGAGAAATCTTGATGAGTGGATGGGAAACAGAAAATTTTACTAGATTGAGGCTCTGGTAACTAAGGTTGGGTGGCACGCTGCCAGATTAATCCTATGGGCTAGGCTTGTAAAAGGCTCCAGGGCCATTAGCCTAGTACACACCTATGAACCTATCAGGCAGATTTTGCTCCTTGAGCCATGGCATGCCTTCTAATCACAGATCCAGTAACGGCGGCCCTACAAGAGGCCTCCAAGGAATCAAAACCACATTGCAAAGTATGCTTTCCAACCTGTTCTGCTGAATGTAATAATTCCTGTAACTCTTTATTTTCCACATAATCAGAAATCAACATCAGTTTCTGTTTCAGTAAGCCCATAACATGCTGTTGATATTTAAGCATATGAAACTGGCAGTTTAAGGCTCTGATTGCCAAGGTTGCAGATGTATAAACCTTCTTTCCCCATCTATCCAGTGCCCTGGAATGAGTAAGAGCTTATACCTGGAATCGCTGTCAGCGGGGGTAGGATTTTTGGCTGTAGAGGACTTTACACCCTTGGGACCCTGAGAAATAGACTCAGGATCAGCAGCAGGATTTTTTAATAGAAATTTGGGGTAGTCAGGAACCCTGTAATATCTGTCTGGTTTACTAGGAGCCGGATGCAGGGAATCGGGAGCCATGCTTGATTCCAAAAACACATCAACAATGTCTAATACAGGAGGTATTGCCAAAGGCCTATGATGAGGAAGAAGGAGGAAATCCCTAAGCCTCTTTTTTGATTCAGAGAGTTCCTGACTCTCCCAATGAAAATGCTCCCTTAAAGTATGCAAAGTCTCTCCAAAAGAGTAATCCTCAGGAGGAGATGCAGATGGGATGGATTCCTCTGCATCAGAATCCTCATAGGATGGAATAGAAAATTCCTGATTAGAAGAGGAATCAGAAGAAATGGAAACCTGATCTGAAGATTCATAATCAGTGCCTTGCCTAGGCCTCTTAGGAGGGGGGGGGCACTTCTTGGTGATGAGGAAGGTATTGTTAACCAAACCCCTAGTCAAGATAAAGATTTTACATGGACGATGGTGTTAACATATGGGGAAACTTCACTAGGAGTTAAAAACATTATTAAAAACAATTGGGTAATGTTTAAAGGGAATACTGAACTATTGAAGGTCTTAGGAGACCAGCCTTTTTTACATATAGGGTTAATAGAAATTTTAAAAATTTATTGGAAAACCAAACCCCCGATAAGAAGGGTTACAAAAAAGGAACTACTAAGTGTGGGGCTTGTGAACACTGTAAATTCATAATTGACACTCCATCAGTGGAACTTGGGTCCTACAAGATTGTTGTCAATTTTGTTGCAGGTTCTTGCACCACCATGGGTTTGGTGTACCTTGCTGTTTGTCAGACATGTGGATATTTTTATGTAGGGAAAACAGAAAGAAAACTGAACAGGAAAATTTATGAACATATGTACAGTATTTTAAGAAAGGATGACAATAATGCCCTTATTGCCAGCTACCCGGACCATTATTTTCGGCTTGGGAATTTGGAGGTTGTGGCCAAGAATATTAGGGGAGGTGACTGGGCCAACCAACTGCTTAGAGCAGATGTAAGATGGCAACTTAGACATAATGCCACCGTAGTTCCAGGGATTAATGAGCACATTAGTTTAAAGCGTGAACTGAGGTATCGGGCAACTAAATTTCGAAATAGCTTAGTGGCTGCTATTTTTGAATTTCAATGTTTTTAATATTTCTAATATTTTTATCCCAGAAATCATGTATTAACATTTCCCATCATTCCAACATGATCATATTTTGTTATAATATACACATTACATATACTATGTATTCAGTTTTGAGTGATTTGTATTCAGTTTTGAGTGATTTGTAGTCTTTTAAGTGAAATTCTTAATTGTTTTAGTATTCTTTTAGCTTTGAATAACACTGTCACTTTAACTTAGGGTTGTTTCACTTAATTGATGGCAGTTTTTTTTATATAAAAAGGTTAATTGCACAAGCAATGAATTGTTCTGATGAATTCTATTGACGAAAGCACTTGACCTGTTGTGTGCCAAATGGATTTTATATTGTGATTTTTTGTGGATTACATCTGTGAATTGTGACCTGTGGACTAATAAACGTGTTTTTTCAACCGTGGTCGTAGGTTATTGGCTCTAGGAGTGGATTTTATTTAGTTGTGTTGTGTTGCCACTCTTTTGCCACACTGTGTTGATTTCCTCATTAATATAAAAATGTTGAGGCCTGAAAACACCCTCTGAAGCCGGTGCCTGCTCAGCGGCTCCAGACCCATCCAAGGGAGAGACATCCGTGGGTTCAATACTTTGAGAATCTCGTGGCGTACCGGACTCCAAATGGGTCTCGGTAGAGGCCTGCGACTCAAAAGTAGCGGGTATCAGGGGCTGCGAAAGCGCCTCACTGAGTACCGGCAAACCGGCGACTGGCTTAGGAGAAGCTTCGTCAGTTTTGGACCTCGATGGTCTGTCTTTTTCTTTGCGTTTTTTGAGAACTCCGGTATTTGGATTGCTAACCAATGACATTTCAGGATAATTGAATCTTGAACCAAAATATTTAGAAGCAAAAATATACAGACGCTTAATAGTGCGTTGGTTAAATCTAGCACAAAACCGACAGTAAGGCACGTTGTGATATGGGCCTAGGCAAAGAATACAGTACGAATGAAAATCCTTATGAGGTATTTGCTTCCCACAAGTAATGCAATTAACTTTTACTGACATTGGTAAGGAGCAAGAAAAAGATTCCCCAATGGGGTACTTAGCTTTAGTTTGAAGACTTTGGTTCTGAAACTCGAATGCGAAAATTTCAGGAGTCGGCCGACCGGCACTTGCGAACTGCTTCTGCTACCGCGCGGCAAGAAACACTGAATAAAATGGCATTGGCTGCGTGTTTTATACCCCTGACGACCTGACAGGACAGCAACCGACGCAGGATCCAAGACTTTGTTAATCAGGCCGACTGAGGGCAACCTGCCAGCAGATTACCCAAATGTAATGACTGCAACAGTGAATCACTAAGAACATCTGACACCTGAACAGACTAGATCTTATGCCCATAGGAGGTGCACTTTTTAAAACCCATAGGTCTATCAGAAATAACCAGAAGATAAACTCTTTCTACAACCAAAAAAACAATGGAGAGAAAATGAAAACCTCAAGCAGAACAAAGGAAGAAAATACCAGGAATGGTATGCAAGTTATACCGGAAAAGCAAGTAAACAAAAATGAAGGAAGAGTACCAACGATGGTATGAAGAGAGTACCCTGAAAGGGTTGAAAGTTCTAACGGGACAGAAAAAGGGAAGACAATGGGTAGAAACAAATATGTACAATCTAACAATAAAGGAAGGAAGGAAGTAAGCTAACTGCAGAAACATTTCACAAAAGGATACATCGGTATCTCAACATCCAAATACTTGAGAGCAGAAATCCACATCTGAATGATGTGGTGGCGAACAAGACCAGAGGTGTACCAGAAAGTGGGGGATTATGAGTAAAGGCTTAAACTCAAGAGTTGAATTTGAGAGTCTGGTAAAAGCAACAGAGTCGGATACAAGACCCATCAGTTGAGAAATGAATGCAAATGACATCAACTATGCCTTTTCCTTTTCAAGATATATCCCCATCACCACAGAAAGAGCACCCAGATGACTGGACTGTTCAGTTTTGTTCAGGTGTCAATTGCCAGGCTTCTTAGAGCAGGATGATGCAACATACAGATTTATTAATATATCATTAGAGCATGTGCTATGATGATTAGCACAGCAGCAAAAGGAGCTACAAGTTCTCCCCCAGACAACAGTAAAGCTAGATACACACAACTGAATAAGATATCAGAAATTTGTAGGGCAGGTCTACTTACAATGTTCAGTGCATTAAGGGTTGTGTCATCCCGTGATGCTGCAAGGCAGCCATCTTCTGTTGAACCACCATCACACATTCCTGCAAATGCTGCCATGCTCCTGTGTGGACAAAATTAAAACAAATATGTGGAGTGCTGACATTAAAAAATATATTTGTAGAACAAAACACAGCATCTAATTCACTGGTTAGTGCCAGCTTAAACAAACATTAATAAATAATCAGCATAGTCTGACTGAATCAGCCAAGTAAAACACTTTTCAGTAGAGGCTGTGGAGAAAAGATCAATACAAAAAAAATACACAAAAGCAAAAAAAACCTTAATTTTTTTCCAGTAGGATAACAACACAGAGTAAGCTTAAAAGCAAACAGCAAGATCTATGTTAATCTTGCAGATCTACAGTAAATAGCACTGATAGCTAGTCAGAAGTACATATACAAATATACGTCCAAGGAATGCAGAATTCTCTCCCCCTTGTTCTGCAGATTTGCATAAAAGGTTGGCAGATGAAATGTTTGGTTAAGGGCCACACTGGAAACCACCTTAGGCATAAATGTAGGATTTGTCCTCAGACACACCCTGCCTGGGTAAAATATGACAAAAGGCTCTACAGCCATGAGGGCCTGTAGCTCAAACTCTTCTGGCTGAAGTAATGCTAGTAACAGAGCTGTTTTCCATAAGAACTTTATATTAGCTGGTTCAAATGGAGGCAGGGTGAGCTTTTCCAACACATAATTGAGGTCCCATGCAGGTATTGGTGATCTCCTAGGAGGCCTTAAATTGTTGGCTCCTCTAAGATATAAGCAATGGATGAGAAAAGATTGGTGGCTCTGTATTGTAATGAGCCGAAATGGCAGAGGCATGGATTTTAATTGATGAGAAAGATAGGCCTTTGTCAAACATCTCAGTCAAGTATTGTAATATCTGAGGAATATTTGGTTCTGCTATATCAGCTCTTTGTGCTTGATTGCAAGCACAGAGTCTCTTCCATTTATCAGCATAAGATTTTCTAGTACTAGGCCATCTGGCTTCCAAAATGACATCCATCACAGCTTTACTGAGAGGTGTTGTTTGTATAACTACATGATCAGCCATGCTGCCAGGTTCAGTGTCTGGAGTTGATTGTGCAGGATCTGAATATTTTGCTGGGACAGTAGTTGAGGTCTTTGAGATAAGGTCCAAGCTTGGTATTGAGACAAGTTCCTTAGGATTGGGTACCAGTATTGGCGGGGCCAGTCCGGGGCAATTAGTATCATCTTTTGTTTCTCTTGTCTGACTTTTAGGAGGACCTTGAGAAGAAGAGACAGAGGAGGAAAGGCGTAAACTGATAGGTTTTTCCAACTGAAGGATAAGGCATCCACTTTCCATGCTTGTCTGTGATAAGTGCTTGGCTAGAATCTTTTCAATTGATAATTTTGAGAACAGGCAAATAGATCAATGTCTGGGCTCCCCCATTTCTTTGTTATCACGCTGAAGACTTGTGGATCTAGCTTCCACTCGTGAGGATCCATAAGGTTGATGCTTAAATCGTCTGCCAGAGTATTTTGCTTTCCTGGCAGGAATTGAGCTTGAAGATGTATTTGGTAAGTCAAAGCTGTGACCCACAGTACCATGGCTAATCTGCAAAGGGGATAAGAGTGTGTGACCCCCTGCTTGTTTATATACCACATGACCATGGTGTTTGTCAGTCTTTATCAGTAGTTGTCCTGAATGAAGTAAGTCCTTGAAGGTTGTTAGGGCATTTTGAACAGCTAGCATCTCTTTCTGGTTGATATGTAGATGCTTTTGTTTTGGGGTCCATATGCCCTGAATGCATCTTCCCACCATAAGGGCCACCCAGGCATAATCTGATGCATCTGTTGTTAAGGTTTGGCTGGCAGGGGGTAGAGTGAAAGCCCGTCCCCTGTTTTGGTGACATGCCTTTGCCCAACATAGAAACTCCTGTTGTACGCAGGGAATGAGAGGAATCATTGTTTACAGACTGTGATAATGTTGACTCCATAAACATTTTAGGTACCACTGAAGTTTCCTCATATGCAGTCTGGCATATGGAATCAGTAGGATGCAAGATGCCATGAAGCCCAAAGCCTACAGAATTTGTCTTGCAGATAATTGGGTTTTTGTTGCCATCAGTTTGAAGTAAGTAGTCAGTTGCCTTTGCTTGTTTGGCGTGAGGTAAGCCATCTGGGCAGTTGTATTCAAGCTTGCACCCAGGAATGTTAACTTTTGTGATGGTACCAGTTGTGTTTTCCTTTCGTTTATTGTGTACCCTAGGCATGTTAGAAGCCTTTTCACAAATGCCAGGTGTTGAAGAAGAATGTCCTTGTTCTCTGCTTGAATGAGACAGTCGCCCAAGTAAGGATATATTTATATACTTCTTTGTCTGCAAAATGCAATTACTGGTGCCAGGCACTTTGTAAAGACCCTGGGTGCAGTAGATAAGCCAAAGGGCAGTGCAGAAAATTGGTAATGCATTGAGCTAGCCTTAAATCTGAGGTATCTTCTGCACGACTGTCTTATTGGGACATGCAGGTATGCCTCTTTTAGGTCTAATGTCACCAGCCAAGCATTCTTACCCGGCATAGGCAGAAGCTGCTGCAAAGTCAGCATTTTGAATTTTGGAATGTCCAGGTATGTGTTCAAAATCAATAAATCCAGTATTGGCCGCCAGGCCTTGTCCTTTCTGGGTACCAAGAACAGTAGAGTAAAAACCTTGTCCTATTTCCTGTTCTGGTACTGGCTGAATGGCCCCCATATCCATGAGGGACGTAACCTGTTTCTGTGCCTCTGCCCGTTGATTTTTTGGCAGATCTGGCCAACCATTTGCCATTGGCAGAGTATGGAAATGGAATCTGTATCCCTGTGATACGATGTTTAGCACCCACTTGTCCTGGGTTATTAACTGCCAATTTTGAGCAAAAAGTGCTACTTTCCCCCCCCTAAGGGTGCTGCCAAAAGTTAAGTGCTTGGTGTAGGCAGAGGGAAGTAATTGGGACTGTTTTCTGTAGGCTTGCGCTTTATCTCCTCCAGATTTGGAGGTAGAAGTGCCCCATTGCTTTGACCTGTATGAATCTTGTGCCTGGTATCTGGAACCCTTAGTGCGTCTGGATTTGCCCCTTTGAGCTCAGTCTTACACAGGAAAGGACCAATTTTTGCAGGCCAGTGTCTACTGAATCTTGGTGGCTGCACTTGTAAGAAGTCTTTTACAGTTTGCATAGACTTAGCTTTATCGTCCACTTTCTTTAAAACCTCTTCTGCCTTAATACCAGAGTATCATGCTGTAAAGGTGCATCTAACAATTTAGCTTTAACATGATCAAGCAAATTCCGTTCCTTTAGCCAGGCATGTCTCCTAATCACAGATCCAGTAACTGCTGCCCTGCAGGAGGCCTCTAAGGAATCAAAACCACATTGCAAAGTATGCTTTCCAACCTGTTCAGCTGCATGCAATAATTCCTGCAATTCTTTATTTTCTGCACATTCAGAAATCAACATTTTCTGTTTCAGCAATCCCATAACATGATGTTAATACTTGAGCATATGAAATTGACAGTTTAAGGCCCTAACTGCCAAGGTTACAGATGTATAAACCTTTTTTCCCCATCTGTCCACTGCCCTTGAATCTCTGTCAAAGGGGGTAGGATTTTTTTTGCTGTTGAGGCCTTAACTCCCTTTGGACCCTGTGAAATAATTTCAGGATCAGCAGCAGGGTTTCTAAATAAAAATTTATGTGTGTCAGGGACTCTAACATCTGTCAGGCTTGCTGGGGGAAGGAGGTAAGGAGTCAGGGGTCAAGCTTGACTCTGAAAACACATCATCTACAATGTCTAAAACAGGGGGTATTGGCTAACGGCCTGTGCTGAGAGAGAAGGAAATCCCTGAGCCTCTTTTTTGATTCTGAGAAATCTTGACTCTCCCAGTGAAAATGCTCCCTCGAAGTATGCAAGTTTTCTCCAAATGAATAATCCTCAGGAGGTGATGCAGATGGAATAGACTCCTCTGCATCAGAATCCTCATAGGGAGGAATAGACAATTCCTGATCAGAAGAGGAATGAGAAAAAATAGAAATCTGATCTGAAGATTCATAATCAGTGTCTTGCCTAGGCCTCTTATCTGGAGGGGGATGGGAACCCCTGATCAAGGTAATAAGGTCTTCAGCCATTTTGATCATCTGTTTTTTAGACAGAGGCCTGAGCACGTGGCTCATGTGTTGTTTTTTTAGTTTTAGAAGTTGCTTTTGCCTTTTGTTTTGCAGCTGTCGTCGGTCTGATATACAAATGTTGAGGCCTAAATACACCCTCAGAAGCTGGTGCCTGCTCAGCGGCATTGGACCCATCCGAGGGAGATACATACGTGGGTCCAATACTTTGAGTATCTCGCGGCATGCTGGACTCCTCATGGGTGTCGGTAGTGGCCTGCGACTCGAAAGTAGCGGGTATCAGGGGCTGCGAAAGCACCTCACAGAGAACCGGCGACTGGCTTAGGAGAAGCTTAGTCGGTTTTGGACATCGACGGTCTCTCCCTGTCCTTTTCTTTATGTTTTTTATGCACTCTGGTAGTCGGATTGCTATCTGACGACATTTCTGGACAGTTAAATCTGTTTCCAAAGTACTTTGAGGCAAAAATATACTGACGCTTAAGAGTGCGTTGGTTAAATCTAGCACAAAACCGACAGCCAGGCACGTTGTGATTAGGGCCTACACAAGGAATACAGTATAAATGGAAATCTTTAGGAGGTATTTGCTTTCCCCAAGTAATACAATTATTAACTTTTTATGACATCGGTATGGAACAAGAAAAAAGTTTCCCCAATGGGGTACTTAGCTTTAGTGAAGACTTTTCTGAAACTCAAACTCGAATATTTCAGGAGTTGGCCAACCGACACTTGCAAAATGCTTCTGCTTCGGGCACCGCGCGGCAAGAAAGACTAAAGAAAATGACGTCAGCTGCATGTTTTATACCCCTGACGACCTGACGTCATGGAAGAGGAGACAGCAACCGACGCAGGACCCAAGACTTTGGAATTCAGGCCGACTGTGGGTATCCTGCCAGCAGATTACACAAATGTAATGACTGCAACAGTGAAACTCAAATAATATCCAGAAAAATAGCTGCATCCTGATGTACACTTTGGATTATCACAGTATCAAACATATTACTGAAGAAAAACTGGGAAATTGTCACAGGAAACCCTTTTCTGATTAACATCTTAGGTGAAGCCCCATCCTTTGTTTATAGGAAGGCCAGGAACATTAGAAGTTTTGTTGAATTTAAACCGAGACCATATGAGAGAAACATTAAAAGATGTGAAACTAATTGTACATTTTGTGTATTTACACAGCAAGGCAATTGTTTTTATTTCCCTTATTTAAAGAAAATCATTAAGACCAGTGCAGGGGGTGACTGTAAAACTACAAAAGTAATTTACAAGGCACAGTGCAATGAATGTGATGCATTCTACGTGGGCAAGACTGTAAATAAACTCAAGCATAGGATTTCATGTCATCTGTCAGAAATCCACTCTGGATGTAAAAATAAAGCACTAGCCAAACATCTTTCTCTTCATAAATGACACACAGGTTTTAAGTTCCAGATCCTGGATTGCAAAGACACGGGTGATCTTGAAGGAGACATACCGAATATTCTGGAGAAACATGAACTCATGTGGCAATTAAAGCTGAACTCTTTTAGGAAGCCTGGACTAAACTACTACTGTTCAATTAAACGTGCAATGGAACTTAGAAAATTACCACATTGTTTACATGACTGATTTTATTTTATTCTACCAGATGGTTTTAAATATCACTTTAAATCAGATGTAATTTAAGTGTATACTTTGTTTCCATCATAAATTTTTTCTTATTTTTCTGGTTATCTTTTTTTCCACTTCGTTCAAAATGATGTGTAATAACAATACTAATTATACAATTATATATACTTCTATAAGATAGTTTTTAGGGTTCTTGTACACAGACTGAAGTCGTCAAGAAGGACGAAAGCGATCTTTGTTAACAAAAGGTTATGAAAATATGATTTTTACAATTGATTTTTTACTTGCAAAGTGTGTATGTATATATTTATATATATTTTCTGATTGCCAAATGGACGAGGGTTGATACATTTCCAGCCATGTAGTATATTGTCTTGGATAAAAACACAGACTTAAAAATCTACTTAATTATCTGGTTAAATAGGAGGTACCACCATCATTATAAATTTTATTTAAAGTATATACGGGTTATATTATGACAGCTACTAAATAGCGTAGGCTTAGCTTGAATATTATACTGACAGGGGAAGGGATGTGAATTTAACATGTGTACCAATAACACTGTTTTACAGCACAATAAACCACTCCCTTACCTGATAAAAAGTATACATATATTTAGAAAGCTTGTGAGGAAACTATTACTCTATTTTTGTTTTACTTGAATCGCTTGTCTGTGTACTTAATGAAGGATTTTCAACTGGGAACAGACTGCCTGCCTTGCTTAGATTACTTTCGAATACTTAGTAATTCTGTACAATTATATAATTTTTATTTATTTATTTTTTTTACTTAAGATGAGTTTAAGTTCGCTACTTCTACTACTTTTGTCTGATCTGTTTAATATACAGTGATTAACTAGAGATATATGGACTGAAAATCTTCCACAAGGAGAAGTTTTACACTTTTTTTTCTACAAAACAGATATTATTTTGAGAAATGTGTTGAGGAGAGGGAAAATTAAGATGTTATAAACTTTATATAAACCAAGTATTTTGGGAGGAGTGGAAAGATCAAATATTCTTCAAGAAGGTAAGCACAAGTTTGGGGCTCAACTCTGCTTAAAACTGTAACCTAATACATTAAGTTACTGTTTCAACCACTGCAAATGAAAGCATTTTGTTTACATACATTCTTAATGAATGGGGAAACACACACACCTCTCAACCTAGGCAACAAAAAATTACAGCATTGACCTTGAAAAATCACAGCAGTGAGTAGAGACGGTACAGTTGTGTACACTTACCATAAGTGCAGATGTTCAAGTATATTTACTGTTGCAGTCATCACACTTTGGTTATCTGCCTGGAGGTAGCCCTCAGTCAGCCCGAATACCAGAGACTTAGTATTTCTGCGTCGATTGCTGTCGCTCCAGGACTGACGTCAGGGGGTATAAAAACAAGCAGCCAACACCATTACATCAGTTTTTCTTGCCCCAAATGTCAGGAGCCCCCAAACAGGGAGCTAAGTTATGGTGGAAAAAACACCACCAGTAAAAAGTAAATACCAATAGCCCTGTAAGGGGTGAGTAATACATTTAGAGAAGTAAAGAGAGAGAGAGAGAGATGGGGGCTGGTGGGTAGGAAACAAGGACTGCAATGGTGAATACACTTGAACATCTACATTTATGGTAAGTGTACACAAAGTACAGTTTTGTACCTACCATAAATGTAGATGTTCAAGTGCTAATACAGCTGCAGTACTCACAGATGGGTTTTCAGCCGTCAAGCGGTCCCTCGGTCGGCCGAATTCCAAAGTCTTGGTCCGGCGTTGGTTGTCGTCGCTTACTCTTCTGACGTCAGTAAGGCCAGAGTATACAAGACACAGCCGACGCCATGTTCTTCAGTCTTTCTTGCCCCAGATGTCAGATGCCCCCAAAAGGAAGGCAATACATAAATAAGGCTTATCTACATATGCAGGCAATGCAATGTAATGCAAAATCAGTGTAAGCAAGCAAATAAAACATAGCAGGATAACCCAGTCAGGTGGTATGAAGAGGTTGTTAGGCCCCATGCCTTTATCAAGTGGGGAAGGAGGGAGGGAAAGCTGTACTGCAGCTGTATTAGCACTCGAACATCTACACTTATGGTAGGTACAAAACTGTACTATGTTCATCGTGCATACAGCTGCAGTAATCACAGATGGGTAGAGTCCCAAAGCTATGCATAGGGTGGTAGGTTTATGAGGAACTGGGTTGAGCCAGAATGCCCTGCAAAACAGCAGTGGCAAAGCCTGCTCTTGTTCTGGAATATAAGGGTAGGTGGTAGTGTTTTGTGAAGGTATGTAGAGAACTCCAAGTGGCTGCCTCCAAAATATCCTTAGTAGGAACGCCTCTGAGGAAGGCTGTAGAGGTGGCTGTGGCCCTGGTGGAGTGAGATCTGATACCAGTAGGGACAGATTTCCCATGATAGGAATAACAAAACCGTATGCAGTGGCCAATCCACTTGGAAATGGTCTGTTTGGTAACTGGTTTCCCTTGAGCCCCTCTGACATAGGACACAAAAAGTTGTTCTGATTACCTGAAGGACTTTGTTCTGTCCAAATAATAACGTAGCTGCCTATGGATGTCTAAAGTGTGAAGCAGCCTCTCCCCTTTGTTTTGAGGGTTAGGATAAAAGGTAGGTAGGTGTATGGCTTGATTTAAGGCTACCCTGGATACCACTTTTGGCATAAAAGATGGGTTGGTGCAAGGAAATCCTGTCCTGATGGAAGATGAGGAAGGGCTGCACCGCCATGAGGGCCTGTAGTTCAGAAACCCTACGAGCTGAAGTGATGGCCAGAAGGAAAGCTGTTTTCCAGGACAAATGTTGCAGATCTGTTGAGGCAACAGGTTCAAAGGGAGGCAATGTTAATTTTTCTAGTATGTAATTAAGGTCCCAGGCTGGTATTGGTTGTTTCCTTGGAGGTCTTATATTCTTAGCCCCTCTGAGGAACTGTCGTAAGAGTGGGTGAGAGAATAAAGGAGGATCTGTGTTGAATTCTGCAGAAATGGCTGAGGCATGTATTTTTATGGAAGAAAATGAAAGTCCACTGTTCAGCAGTTCAGCTAGGTACTGTAAAACCTGAGGCAAGTTCAATTTTCTAGGGTCCTGGCCTCTTCTCATTCCAACAGCAAAACCGCTTCCATTTTGCAGAGTAAGCTTTTCTAGTAGATGGTCTTCTGGCCTCCAAAATGACATCCTGCACCTCCTTGGAGAGTAGGGACTGTTGTGGTGTCAAGGAATTTTCTATGCAGCGAGGTTGAGTGTTTTCAGCTGACTGTGAAGAGTTTTGTAGCTGTTCTGAGTCAGTAGGAGAGGCATTAGAGGCAGGGACCAGGGAGGAGTATGTGTTAGGCTCCTCAGGAGTGGATACCAGTGTTGCCTTGGCCAATCTGGAGCAATCAGTATCATCCTCAGTTTGTCTGTTCTTGCTTTCAAAAGCACCTTGGGCAGAACGGTCAGAGGTGGGAATGCATAAACTGTCCATGCTGTCCAACTGAATGAAAGGGCGTCCACTTTCCAGGCCTTTGGATGAAAGGTCCTTGAACAAAACTTTTTCAGTTGATGGTTCCTGTGGGAGGCAAAAAGATCTATGTCTGGCCTCCCCCACGCTTGGATTATCTCTGTAAACACCTGAGGATGTAACTTCCATTCGTGTGGATCTGTCATATTTCTGCTTAGAGTGTCTGCCAGTGTGTTTTCCAGTCCTGGCAAGTACTGTGCTTGAAGTTCGATTTGTCTTTCCAGAGCCAAGTTCCAAAGAGTCATGGCTAGTCTGCACAAGGGGTATGAATGTGTTCCTCCTTGTTTGTTTATGTACCACATTACTGTGGTGTTGTCTGTTCTTATCAGTAATTGTCCTGGATGCAGGAAGTCCTTGAAAGCTGTAATTGCATTTATTACTGCTAGCATTTCTTTTTGATTGATGTGAAGGTGCTTTTCCTTTTGGGACCATCTGCCCTGAATGCACCTGTCCTTCATGTGCGCCCCCCAGGCGTAATCTGAGGCGTCTGTGGTTATGACTTGTTTTGCTTGAGGCTTGCAGAATGGAAGGCCTGTGTTTACTTGACATGCTTGGGCCCACCATAGAAATTCCTTTTGCAAACATGGAATTATTGGTATAACTGCTTCCAAACTGTGACTGTGTTGAGACCATAGATTTTTTAGGTACCATTGAAGTTTTCTCATATGCAGCTTTGCACATGGGATTAGAAGAATGCAAGATGCCCTGAATCCCAGAGCCTGCAGGATTTTACTTGCAGTAAGCCTGGTACTTTTTGCTAGTGTTTTGAAGTACTGCGATAGTTGCCCTTGTTTTTCTGGCGTAAGATATGCCATCTGGGTGTTTGTGTCCAAGTTGGCACCCAGGAAGGTTGTTTTCTGAGATGGTGTTAGTCTTGATTTCTCCTTGTTGATGGTATATCCCAGAGAAAGCAGTAACCATGTCACATATGCCAGATGTTCCAGTAGTATGCGTTTGCTGTCCGCTTGGATCAGGCAGTCGTCCAGATAAGGGTAAATTTGTATACCTTGAAGTCTGCAGTAGGCAATCACTGATGCCAGGCACTTTGTGAATACTCTGGGCGCAGAAAATAAGCCAAAGGGCAATGCAGAGAATTGATAGTGGATTGAACCTGCAAGAAATCTGAGGTATCTTCTGCAGCTCTGATTGGGACATGCAGGTATGCCTCCTTGAGGTCCAATGTTACCAGCCAAAACTCCTTGCCCAGCATGGGAAGAAGTTGCTGTAATGTGAGCATCTTGAATTTTGGCACAAGTAGGAATGTGTTTAGGATGGATAAGTCCAAAATGGGTCTCCAGTCGGTTCCTTTTCTTGGTACCAGAAAAAGTCTTGAATAAAAACCTTGACCTTGTTGGTGTGTAGGTACCTTTTGTATAGCTCTCATGTTTAGGAGCTTTGAAATTTGCAGTTGTGCCTCTGCCCTTTGATTTTGTGGCAGGTTTGGCATGCCTCTCATTTTTGGAAGAGTGTGAAATTGAAATTTGTAGCCTCTGTTTATAATGTCCAGTATCCATTTGTCTGTTGTGACAATATGCCAATTGCTTGCAAATAATGCTAGTTTTCCTCCCAAAGGTGCTGTCAGCTGAGACTTGCTTGGCATGGAAATGAGGGAGTCATTGGGTTTGCTTCCTGTATTGTTGTGCACTATCTTCACCACCTCTTGGTGCTGGAGATTGCCATTGTCTGCCTCTATATGATCCTTGTGATTGCCCTCTGCCCCTTGTGCGTCTGTATCTACCTCTTTGGGGCTTGTCAGTGGCTGGAAAGGACCAGTTTTTTGAAGGCCAATTTCTGCTAAAACGTGGTGGTTGGACCTGTAAGAAAGCCTTGACAGTTTGCATAGATTTGGCTTTTTCTTCCATTTTCCGTAGTATGTCCTCAGCATTAGTACCAAATAATACATCCTTTTGTAAAGGAGCATCAAGAAGTTTAGCTTTCACATGATCAGGTAAATTTTGTTCCCTAAGCCAGGCATGCCTGCGAATGACTGATCCTGTGGCAGCCACTCTACTGGAAGCCTCTAGGGCATCATAACCACATTGTAAAGTATGTTTACCCACTTGCTCCGCACTGTGCATCATATCCTGTAACTCCTTTAAATCTGGTTGTTCAGGTTGAGACATTTTGTTCCTTAATTGTGATAACAGGTACTGTTGATATTTAATCATATGAAACTGACAGTTTAAGGCCCTCATGGCTAGGGTGGCCGAGGTATATACCTTTTTACCCCACCTTTCTAGAGATCTGGATTCCCTTTCTGCAGGGAGTGGATTCTTGGCAGTGGAGGCCTTTAATCCCTTGGGGCCTTGTGAAATGGTTTCAGGGTCAGCATTATGGCCTTTGTAGAGAAATTGGTGAGAGCTGGATACTCTGTAATACCTATCAGGTTTTACTGGTGCAGGAGGCAGAGAATCAGGGTTAAGGCAAGCCTCCGAATAGACATCATCCAATACATCCAAAACAGGGGGTATAGCCAGAGGTCTGTGCTGAGGTAACCAAAGAAATTCCCTAAGTCTTTTCTTGGAATCTGAAAAGTCTTGGCCTTCCCAATGGAAGTGTTCCCTCAAAGTGTGCAAGGTTTCCCCAAAAGAAAAATCCTCAGGAGGGGATACAGAAGGAATGGACTGTTCTGCATCCGAATCCTCAAAAGGGGAGTAAGAGTGTTCCTCTGCATCAGAATGTTCTGATAAAATGGATCCCTGATCAGAAGAGGGAGATTCTTCCTCCACTCTGGGTCTCTTGTCAGGAGGGGCTGAGAACCTCTGATAAGAGTAATTAAATCCTCAGCCATTTTAAGCATCTGTTTCTTAGGCATGGGTCCAGGAGATGGGCCCTGTGCAACAGGCCTTGTGGGATGCCTGGCTGCTTTGGATTTAGTAAAAGCCTTTATTGAAAAAGAAGATGAGGGCCTAAATACACCATGGGTGGAGGTGGACCTGTCCACATTAGTAGGCTCGACATTGGCAGGGGCTTCGGTTGTAGTCTGGGAAAGGACGAGGACCCAGCGGTCTCGGGTACAGAGAACACCGCCAAAGGAGTGTCGTCGGTAGTCAGGGACTGCAAAGGCGTCTCGCTGAGAACCGGACCACGTGTAGCCTGTTTTGGCGTGGTGTCGGCGGGGACCGCGTGTCGGTCCTTTTCCTTGCGTTTTTTGGACAAAACGGTAGTCGGAGTGTCCGACATCTTATAATCAAAAGCTTTACCAAAGTAGTGTTGGGCGAACTCCGACGGCTGATAGTGCGTTTATTGAAGGTAGCGCAGCGACAGCCGAGACGCCGTGGTCTGGGCCCAAACAAGGTATGCAACGGGAATGGAAATCCTTATGCGGTATTTGCCTCCCACAAGAAATACAATTATTAACTTTTTCTGACATCGGTCTGAGGCAAGAAAAGTTTCAACGGGTACTTAGCTTTAAAGAAGACTTCGGTTCCAATTTTTTCGTAATTCAGGAGCTGGCCGACCGGCACTTGCGAACTGCTTCGGGCACCGCGCGGCAAAAAAGACTGAAGAACATGGTGTCGGCTGTGTCTTATATACTCTGGCCTTACTGACGTCAGAAGAGTAAGCGCCGCCGGACCAAGACTTTGGAATTCGGCCGACCGAGGGACCGCCTGACGGCTGAAAACCCATCTGTGATTACTGCAGCTGTATGCACGATGAACATCTGTACTATGTTTTTCGTGTTTCACTGTTACAGGTTCATAGGTAGGTACTAGGCTATTGGCCCTAGGGCCTATAAAAGCCTAGCCAAAAAGGTACCCTGGCTTTCGCCACCCAAGAAAATTATCTTCCTGTGCCCCTGTCAAGCAAAGCCACAGAAGTGATCCCCGGGGTGAATTTCCTATTACCCATCCAATCATCAAGATTTTTCTTGAAAAGTGCTAATGAGGAGCTCTGTTATAGGTTCACAGGTAGGGTACTAGGCTATTGGCCCTAGGGCCTATACAAGCTAGCCAAAAAGGTACAAAAATGCATTGAAGCTTCCCTGACTGATAATCAAATCCAGCCCGCGGCGGTGAGAGCACCGAATCCTAACCACTAGACCACCAGGGACTCCCTGTTGCAGTCATCACACTTGGGTTGATTCCCAAAGCTGAAGAATGGGTGGAAGCAGTCAAGAAGAGATGGGGCTGACTAGTATGCCCTGCAGGACTGCTGTTGCAAAACCCGCCCTGGATTTGGAAAAGATAGGCAGATGGTAATGTTTGGTGAAGGTATGAACAACTCGAGGTAGCAGCTTCCAGAATGTCCCTGGTAGGGACTCCCCTGAGAAATGCTGTAGAGGTAGAGGTTGCCCTAGTGGAATGTGTTCTGACCCCCTGAGGGCTTGGTTTTCCATGGTCTTTGTAACAGAAACGGATACAGTGTGCTATCCATTTGGAAATACTTTGTTTAGATATGGCCTTGCCCTCTGCCCCAGGTGCAAAGCTGAGTAGTAGCTGGTCAGATTTTCTGAAGGGCTTAGTCCTGTCAAAGTAGAATATGAGCTGTCTGTGCACGTCTAAAGAGTGCAGGATCCTTTCCCCTTTATTTTGAGGATTGGGAAAGAAGGTTGGCAAATGGATAGATTGGTTGAGAGCTACATTGGGCACCACTTTAGGCATAAAAGTAGGGCTAATTCTGAGGGAGACCTTGTCAGCATGAAAAATAATGAATGGTTCCACAACCATAAGTGCTTGTAGCTCAGACACTCTTCTAGCTGAAGTGATGGCCAGAAGCAAGACTGTTTTTCAAGAGAGGAATTTTAACTCTGCTGACACTGCAGACTCAAAGGGGGGGGGGGTGAGCTTTTCCAGTACAAAGTTAAGGCCCCAAGCCAGGGTGGGTGCTCTCCTTGGTGGCCTTAAATTGTTGGCCCCTCTCAGGAAATGTTTGATGAGAGGGTGAGAGAAGAGAGGTGGGCCAGTGTTGTAATGAGCCGAGATGGCAGAGGCATGGATCTTAACTGAAGAGAAGGAAAGGCCTCTGTGGAGTACATCTGCTAGGTAATCCAGGATTAGGGGTAAGGAGGGCAGAGCAGTGTCAGCATCTTTAGATTGAATGCAGCAACAATACCTTTTCCACTTATCAGCATAGGATTTCCTTGTACTGGGTCTTCTGGCTTCCAGAATGATGTTCGGTACCTGCTTGCTTAAGCTGGTCACTGGGGGAGAATTCAAGGGTAAGCCAAGGCTGCAAGGTTCAGGGTTTCCAGTTGCGGATGCAGGATCTGTCCCTCCTGCTGAGTGAGGAGGGTTGGGATCTGAGGTGGATGCCATAGTGGCACAGGTGACAGGCGAAACAGTAGTGGGTACCAGTACTGGCGTGGTCAGTCTAGAGCAATCAGGACTGCCCTTGGTCTGTCCTGTCTTATCTTGAGTAGTATTCTAGAAAGAAGCGGCAGAGGGGGAAAATGCATAAACTGAGAGGTTTACCCACTGGAAGGATAGGGCATCCACTTTCCAGGCTCTGCTGAGTGGTGTCCTGGTGGAGAATTTGCTGATCTGGTGATTGTAGGGGGAGGCAAAAAGGTCTAGCTCTGGCATCCCCCATTTCTGGGTTAACAGGCTGAAAGTGCTGGGATTTAATTGCCACGCGTCTGGATCTAGGAGATTTCTGCTTAAGTCGTCTGCCAGACAGCATTGTTTGCCTGGCAGGAATTGAGCTTGCAGATGGATCTGCATATGTCCAATGCCATGTTCCACAGTGGCACTGCTAGCCTGCAGAGTGGATAAGAGTGGGTTCCCCCTTGCTTGGTGATGTACCACATAACTGTGGTGTTGTCTGTTTTTATTAGCAGAGGTCCAGGTGAGAGAAGGAATCTGAAAGCTGTCAGTGTGCTGAACTAGCATCTCTTTTTGGTTGATGTGCAGATGAATTTGACTTGGGCTCCAATGGTCCTGAATGCACTTGTCTCCCACATGTGCCCCGCCCCCCCCCCACCCCCACAGGCATAGTCCGATAAGTCTATGGTTAGGGTATGGGCGGTGTGGGGTTGTGTAAAGGGAAGCCTCTTGTTGTGGTTGCAGGCTGCTGCCCACCAAAGAAACTCTGTCCTTAGACAAGGTACGATAGGTATGGTGGTTTCCAAGTCCTGAGAATGTTGGTACCAAATACTTTTTAAAGTACCAATGGAGTTTCCTCATATGCAGTCTGGCATATGGAATTAGTAAAATGCAAGAGGCCATGAACCCTATAGCCTGCAGGATTTTCCTTGCGGATAGCTGGGTTCTGGTGGCCATTTGAGTGAAGTAGTCTGTTAGGCTTGTTTTTCTGGAGTAAGAAATGCCATCTGGGAGGCTGTGTCCAAGCTTGCTCCCAAGAATACAATCTTTTGTCTGCGTACTACTTTTGATTTCTTTCCGTTGATAGTGTACCCCAGGGAGGTTAGAAGGTTCTTTACAAATGTCAGGTGCTGCATCAGCTTTTCCTGTTTGCCTGCCTGAATCAGGCAGTCGTCCAAGTAAGAGTATATCTGAATGTTTGTCTGCAATAGGCAATGGCTGGAGCCAGGCATTTTGTGAAGACTCTGGGAGCAGTGGATAAGCCAAAGGGAAGTGCAGAGAACTGATAATGCATAGATCCTTCCCTGAAACCTAGATAATTCCTACATGACTCCCTGATAGGGATGTGCAGATCGGTTTCTTTTAGGTCAAGGGTGACTAGCATAGGAAGAAGCTGCTGAAGTGTAAGCATTTTGATACCACCAGGAAGGTGCTTAGAATGGAAAGATCTAAGATTTGGGGCCAAGTACCCTCTTTTCTGTGTATCAGGAAAAGTCTGGAATAAAACCCTTGAGCTATATGTTCTGCAGGAATAGGCTGAATTGCCCTTATGGAGAGCAGGGACTGAACTTGGTTTTGTGCCTCTGCTCACTGGTTTTGAGAAAGGTCTGGGCAACCTTTCGGGGTTGGCAGTATGGGGAAGTAAAATCTGTACCCCTGGGATACAATGTTGAGGACCCATCGGTCTTTAGTGATGGAGGTCCAGTTTTTTGCATGGTGGGCAAGTTTTCCACCTTGGGGCACGAGCAATTGGGCAGAGGTGAGGAGTGGGGTTGACAAGTCATTGTGAATTCTTTCTGTAAGGGGGTGGCTTAGCACTCCCTGTTTTAGAAGTGGAGGTACTCCACTGCTTAGATCTCTGCATACCCTGTAATCTGGGGGATCGGTTTCCCCTGGGTCTAGTTTGAGATGGCCTTGAGGGGGCAGGAAAGGACCAATGTTTTGAGGGGTAATGCCTACTGAATCTAGGAGGCTGCACCTGTAAAAAATCGTTGACTGTCTGCATAGACTTCGCTTTTTCTTCCATCTTTTTTAGAACCTCTTCTGCTTTGGTGCCAAACAAACTGTCTTTATTTAGTGGAGCGTCTAGTAGTTTTGATTTGACATGGTCTGGCAAAGTCTGTTCCTTAAGCCAAGCATGTCTTCTCAGTACAGAACCAGTGACTGCTGCCCTGCAAGATGCTTCTAGGGTGTCAAACCCACATTGCAAGGTATGCTTGCTGGTTTGGCTTGCAGAATGCTTAAGTTCCTGTAATTCTTTATTTTCTGCAAGGTCTGTAAAGGTAGATAATATTTGCTTAATAAGTTCCATAATGTGTTGCTGGTATTATAGCATGTGAAACTGGCAATTCAATGCCCTAATGGCTAGAGTTGCAGAGGTGTATACTTTTTTACTCCATCTGTCTAAAGCTTGGGAATCCCTGTCCGAAGGGGTGGGATTCTTAGCTGGAGTTGCCTTTACACCTTAACGATTGGCTTGGCTTAACGACCTATATGGATGGGAGGAGAAATGGCGCAGGAGTTATTCTGAAGGAACAGTATGCTAATAGTGTTTTGGAGGTAAGAAGAGTGTCGGATAGAGTGATGTTTATGAAGCTGGAAATTGATGGCGTAATGATGAATGTTGTTAGTGCTTATGCTCCACAAGTTGGGTGTGCAATGGATGAGAAAGAAATATTTTGGAGTGAATTGGATGAAGTGGTGATGACTGTACCCAAGGGTGAGAGAGTGGTTATTGGAGCAGATTTCAATGGGCATGTTGGTGAAGGGAACAGAGGGGATGAGGAAGTGATGGGTATGTATGGTGTTAAACAAAGGAATGCAGAAGGTCAGATGGTAGTGGATTTTGCGAAAAGGATGGACATGGCTGTGGTGAATACCTATTTTAACAAGAGGGAGGAGCATAGGGTGACATACAAGAGTGGAGGAAGATGCACACAGGTGGATTATATCTTATGTAGGAGGGCCAGTTTGAAGGAGATTGGAGATTGTAAAGTGGTGACCGGAGAAAGTGTAGTTAGGCAGCATAGGATAGTGGTTTGTAGGATGACATTGGTTATCAAGAAGAGGAGGAGGAGTGTGAGGGCAGCACCACGGATCAAGTGGTGGAAATTGAAAAAGGGTAATTGTGAGGTGGAGTTCAGGGATGAGTTAAGGCAGGTACTGGGTGGAAGTGAAGAGTTACCAAACAGTTGGGTTACTACAGCAGAGCTAGTAAGGGAGACGTCTACAAAGGTGCTTGCTATCACATCTGGACAGAGGAAGGACGACAAGGAGACATGGTGGTGGAATGAGGAAGTACAGGAGAGTATACAGAGAAAGAGATTGGCAAACAAGAAGTGGGATTGTCAGAGAGATGAAGAAAGTAGACAGGAGTATAAGGAGATGAGGTGCATGGCAAAGAGAGAGGTGGCGAAGGCTAAGGATAAGGCATATGAAGAGTTGTATGAAAGGTTGGACACTAAGGAGGGAGAAAAGGACCTGTACCGATTGGCTAGACAGAGGGACCGAGCTAGGAAAGATGTACAGCAGGTAAAGGTGATAAAGGATAATGAGGGAAACATATTCACAAGTGAGGAGAGTGTGTTGAGGAGATGGAAAGAGTACTTTGAGGGGTTGATGAAGGTTGGACAAGGAGGAAGTAAGGATAGCTATGAAAAGAATGAAGAATGGAAAGGCTGTTGGCCCAGATGACATACCTGTGGAAGCATGGAGGTGTTTAGGTGAAATGGCAGTGGAGTTTTTAACCAGATTGTTTAATGAAATCTTGGAAAGTGAGAGGATGCCTGAGGAATGGAGAAAAAAAGTGTTTTGGTACCGATTTTTAAGAATAAGGATGATGTGCAGAGCTGTAGTAACTACAGAGGGATTAAATTGATCAGTCACAGTATGAGGTTATGGGGAAGAGTAGTGGAAGCAAGGTTAAGAAGGGACGTGATGATTAGTGATCAGCAGTATGGTTTCATGCCAGGAAAGAGCACTACAATGTGATCTTTGCTCTGAGAGTGTTGATGGAGAAGTACAGAGAATGTCGGAAGGAGTTGCATTGTGTTTTTGTAGACTTAGAGAAAGCATATGACAGGGTGCCTAGAGAGGAGTTGTGGTACTGTATGAGGAAGTCAGGAGTGTCAGAATAGTATGTAAGAGTGGTACAGGATATGTACGAGGGTAGTGTGACAGCGCTGAGGTCTGCAGTGGGAGTGACGGATGCGTTTAAGGTGGAGGTGGGGTTACATCAAGGATCAGCTCTGAGCCCTTTCTTATTTGCAATGGTGATGGACAGGTTGACAGACGAGATCAGACAGGAGTCCCCGTGGACTATGATGTTTGCAGATGACATTGTGATCTGTAGTGAGAGTAGGGAAAGTACAGTTTTGTACCTACCAAAAATGTAGATGTTCGAGTGCTAATACAGCTGCAGTCATAACAGATGGGTTCTCCTGCCATCAGGGGGGTCCTCGGTCGGCCGAATTCCAAAGTCTAGATCCGGCGTCGGTTGTCGTCGCTTCTTCCCTGACGTCAGTGCGACAGGGGTATAAAAGAACCAGCCGACCCCATTTTCTTCAGTTTTTCTTGCCCCAGATGTCAGGTGCCCCCAGAAGGAAGGCAATACATAAATTTGTGTAATAAAGCAATGCCATATAATCAAAATACAGCAGTGCAAGCAAATACATCAGGAATGAATACCCCAATCAGGTTGCATGAGGAGGTGTTAGCCAATAGGCCTGTCCCAAGAGGGGAAGGAGGGAGGGAAATCTGGACTGCAGCTGTATTAGCACTCTAACATCTACATTTATGGTAGGTACAAAACTGTACTATGTTCATCGTGCATACAGCTGCAGTCATAACAGATGGGTAGAATCCCAAAGCTAAGAAAGGGGTGGTAGGCACTAGGTGGAACTAGGAGGAGCCAGAATGCCCTGCAAGACTGCAGTGGCAAAGACCGCTCTAGATTTGGAGTATAATGGAAGGTGGTAGTGCTTGGAGAAGGTATGCACAGAACTCCAAGTGGCTGCTTCCAAAATGTCTTTGGTAGGAACTCCTCTGAGAAAAGCTGCAGAGGTAGCCGTGGCCCTTGTGGAGTGAGATCTGATGCCTGTAGGTACAGTTTTGCCATGAAAATAGCAAAAACGTATGCAGTGGGCTATCCACTTAGAGATTGTCTGTTTGGAAATTGGCTTTCCTTGAGCTCCTATAGCATAGGACACAAACAGCTGTTCTGATTTTCTGAAAGGCTTTGTTCTGTCCAAATAATAACACAGTTGTCTGTGGATGTCCAAGGAATGTAGTAATCTCTCCCCTTTGTTTTGAGGGTTAGGATAAAAGGTAGGTAAGTGTATAGCCTGATTCAAAGTTACCCTGGATACCACTTTTGGCATAAAGGACGGGTTGGTTCGTAAGGAAACTCTGTCCTGATGGAAGATGATAAAAGGCTGCACAGCCATGAGAGCTTGTAGTTCCGATATCCTACGAGCTGAGGTAATAGCCAGAAGGAAAGCTGTTTTCCAGGACAAATATTGAAAATCTGATGAGGCAGCTGGCTCAAAAGGAGGCAAGGTCAGCTTTTCTAGAATGAAATTGAGATCCCAAGCAGGTATTGGTTGTTTCCGTGAGGGTTTTAGATTCTTAGCCCCTCTGAGGAACTGTCTTAAGAGGGGATGAGAGAATAAGGGTGGATCAGTGTTGTATTTTGCAGAAATGGCTGAGGCATGGATTTTGATGGAGGAGAATGAAAGTCCACTGCTTAGCAGCTCAGCTAGATACTGTAATATTTGAGGTAAATTCAGTTTTCCAGGATCCTGGCCCTTTTTCTCATTCCAGACACAAAACCGGTTCCATTTTGCGGAGTAAGCTTTTCTAGTAGACGGCCTTCTGGCCTCCAAAATGACATCCTGCACCTCCTTGGAGAGTAGGGTCTGTTGTGATGCTAAGGAATCTTCCATGCAGCTAGATTGAGTGTTTTTAGCTGACTGTGAAGAGTTTTGAAGCTGTGCTGAGTCAGAAGAAGAGGCATTAGAGGCAGGGTCCATGGTGGGGAATGCGTCAGGCTCCTCAGGAGTGGGTACCAGTGTTGTCTTGGCCAGTCTGGAGCAATGAGAATCATCTTTGGTCTGTCTGCTCTGGTTTTTAATAGAACTTTGGGCAGCAGAGGAAGAGGTGAGAAGGCATAAACTGTCATTGATGTCCAACTGAAAGAGAGAGTGTCCACTCTCCAGGCCTTTGGATGAAAAATCCTTGAGCAGAATTTTGTCAATTGGTGATTTTTGTGGGAGGCAAAGAGATCTATGTCCGGCCTTCCCCATGCTTGAATTATCTCTGTAAAAACTTGAGGATGCAACTTCCATTCGTGAGGATCTGCCATATTTCTGCTTAGGTTGTCTGCCAGCGTGTTTTCCTTGCCTGGCAAGTACTGTGCTTGTAGTTCGATTTGTAAGTCCAGGGCCATACTCCAAAGTGACATGGCCAGTCTGCATAGGGTGTATGAATGTGTTCCTCCCTGTTTGTTTATGTACCACATTACTGTGGTGTTGTCAGTCCTTATCAATAGTTGACCTGGTTGCAGAAGGTCTTTGAAAGCTATAATAGCATTTATTACTGCTAGCATTTCCTTTTGATTGATGTGAAGGTGCTTTTCTTTTTGGGACCATTTGCCCTGAATGCACCGATCTGTCATGTGCGCCCCCCCATGCGTATTTCGAGGCGTCTGTTGTGATGACTTGATTTGCTTGAGGCTTGCTGAATGGGAGACCTGTGTTTGTTTGGCATGCTTGAGCCCACCACAGAAATTCCTTTTGAAGACATGGAATTAGTGGTATTATTGTTTCCAAACTGTGGCTGTGTTGAGACCATAGGTTTTTCAGGTACCATTGAAGTTTCCTCATATGCAGCTTTGCACATGGGATTAGTAAGATGTAAGATGCCATGAATCCCAGAGCCTGCAGGATTTTCCTTGCAGTCAGCCTGGTGCAATTTGCTAATGTTCTGAAGTATTGAGTTAGTTGCCCCTGCTTCTCTGGCGTGAGGTAGGCCATCTGGGTGCGTGTCCAAGTTGGCACCCAGGAAAATTATTTTCCGAAAGGGTATTAGCCTTGATTTCTTTTTGTTGACTGTGTATCCCAGAGACTTCAACAACATTATTACATAAGCCAGATGTTTGAGAAGAATGTGCTTGCTATCCGCTTGGATCAGGCAGTCGTCCAAATAGGGGTAAGTCTGCAGTAGGCAATTACTGATGCCAGGCATTTCGTGAATACTCTGGGCGCAGTAGATAAGCCAAAGGGCAATGCAGAGAATTGATAATGGGTTGAACCTGCAAGAAATCTGAGGTATCTTCTGCAATTTTGTCTGATTGGGACATGCAGGTATGCGTCCTTGAGGTCCAATGTTGCCAGCCAAGACTCCTTGCCCAGCATGGGAAGAAGCTGCTGTAGAGTGAGCATCTTGAATTTTGGTACGAGTAGGAATGTATTTAGGATGGAGAGGTCCAAAATAGGTCTCCAATCTTTTCCCTTCCTTGGTACCAAGAATAGTCCGGAATAAAAACCTTGACCTTGTTCGTGCGTAGGTACCTATTGAATAGCTTTCATGTCTATGAGATCTGAAATTTGTCTTTGTGCCTCTGCCCTTTGATTGTGTGGCAGGTTTGGCATGCCTCTCATTTTTGGAAGGGTGTGAAAATGGAATCTGTAGCCTCTGTTTATAATGTCCAGGATCCATTTGTCTTTTGTGACAATATGCCAATTTTTTGAAAATAATGCCAGTTTTCCGCCTAAGGGTGCTGCCATTTGAGTCTCGCTTGGCATGCAAAGGGGAAAGTCATTGGGCTTGCTTTCTGAATGATTGCGAGTTATCCTCACCACCTCTTTGTGTAGGAGCTTGCCATTGTCTGCCTCTAAACGATCCTTGGGATTGCCCTCTGCCCCTCGGGCGCCTGTATCTACCTCTTTGGGGTCTGTCCGTGGCTGGAAAGGACCAATTTTTGGAAGGCCAATTTCTACTGAAACGTGGGGGTTGTACCTGTAGAAAATCTTTCACTGTTTGCATTGATTTAGCCTTTTCCTCCAATTTCCTTAATACCTCCTCAGCATTAGCACCAAATAATACATCCTTTTGTAGAGGGGCATCTAGTAATTTAGCTTTGACATGATCTGGTAAGGTTTGTTCCTTGAGCCAGGCATGTCTACGTATGACTGATCCTGTAACAGCAGCTCTACATGAGGCCTCTAGAGCATCAAAACCACACTGTAAGGTATGTTTACCCACTTGTTCTGCACTATGCATCAAATCCTGCAACTCCTTCAAGTCTGGTTGTTCAGGTTGTGACATTTTACTTCTCAATTGTGATAACAAAAACTGTTGGTACTTTAGCATATGAAAAGTACAGTTTTGTACCTACCATAAATGTAGATGTCCGAATTGGATAGCATCTGCAGTCATAACAACTGGGTTGTCCTGTCGTCAGGCAGCCCTTCAGTCGGCCGGATTCCAAAGTCGGGTCCGCTTCGCTGATGTCGCACTTCACCCGACGTCATCTCTGTTGGTCTTCGGGTATAAAAGCATCAGCCGACGCCATTTTCTTCAGTGTTTCTTGCCCCAGATGCCAGAAGCCCTATAGAAGGCTAAAAATTTTGGATAGATGCCAATGTTTCCAAAAGATAGAGGTAAACACAAAAATAAGCATGTATGTACATAAATACAAACAAATACACCATGAAAGAAATCCCCCCACTAGCTAGCTATTAGAAGGGTAAACACCCTAGGAGTACCACAGAGGGGAAGGAGGGAGGGAATCCTGACTGCAGATGCTATCCAATTCGGACATCTACATTTATGGTAGGTACAAAACTGTACTATGTCCTTCATGGATGCATCTGCAGTCATAACAACTGGGTAGAATACCATAGCCAACTAGGGGAGGAGGATAAAAGTAGATTATGGTGTGTTTAGGATCCCTTGCAGAACAGCAGTGGCAAACCCTGCTCGGGATCTGGAATATAGAGGTAAATTATAATGCTTGGCAAATGTATGCACGGAGGTCCAAGTAGCCGCCTCAATAATGTCTTTGGTAGCCACTCCTCGTAAGAAGGCTGTGGTAGTGGCTGTTGCCCTTGTAGAATGAGGTCTTATGTTCTGTGGAATTGGTTTTCCATGGAAGGAGTAACAGAATCGTATGCAGTTTCCTATCCATTTGGAGATTGTCTGTTTGGAAATAGCTTTTCCTTCCCTTCCTGTTGCATAGGCTACGAAAAGTTGGTCAGTCTTTCTGCTATTTTTGTTCTGTCCAAGTAGTAGCGTAGCTGTCTATGTACATCCAAGGTATGCAGTATTCTTTCCCTCTGTTTTGTGGGTTGGGAAAGAAGGTAGGTAGGTGGATTGCCTGGTTTAAAGACACTCTGGATACCACCTTAGGCATAAATGTAGGATTAGTCCTCATGGACACTCTATCTTGGTGGAAGATTAGAAAGGGTTGCACTGCCATTAAGGCCTGTAGTTCTGAAACCCTCCTTGCTGAAGTAATTGCCAGTAGGAAAGCAGTTTTCCATGACAGGTGTTGTAGGTCTGCTGTTGCTGCTGGTTCAAAAGGTGATAGTGTCAATTTTTCTAGCACAAAGTTCAAGTCCCAAGCTGGCAATGGTGGTTTCCTTGGAGGCTTTACATTCTTGATTCCTCTGAGGAACTGCCTGAGCAAAGGGTGTGAAAAACAGGTGGATCAAAGCTGTATTCTGCTGAAATAGCTGATGCATGAATCTTGATGGAGGAGTAGGACAGGCCTGAATGAAGTAGTTCGCCAGATACTCCAGAATGTTAGGCATATCTATGTTTGATACATCTTTTCCTCTTTCAGAACTCCAAATGACAAACCTTTTCCATTTCCCAGCATAATTCCTTCTAGTTGAAGGCCTGCGTGCTTCAAGAATAATGTCTTTAACTCTTTGTGAAAGTTCTGTATTAGCAGCTGCTATGTGATGTTCCATGCAGTCAGTTGCAGCGTTTTAGGTTTGGATGCATGGTGCTGAAGTTGTTCTGAGTTAGCATCAAAGGCATCAGGGTATTGGCCACATATTGTTCGAGACATGCTCCTCAGCAGTGGGTACCAATGCTGTCTTGGCCAGTTTGGAGCTATCAGGATTATCCTTGGACGTTCCTCCTTGATTTTTAGTAGTACTTTGTGTATCAAGGGAAGAGGTGGGAATGCATATGCTGTTAGGCCTTTCCAGCTGAAGGAGAGCGAGTCCACTTTCCATGCTAGTGGGTGGAATGTCCTTGTGCAGAATTTTTGAGCTGGTGATTGAGAGGTGATGCGAATAGATCTATCTGAGGCATTCCCATTTCTTGAGATGGTCTTGAAGATATCCGGTGCAGCTGCCATTCGTGGGCATCCGATGTGGTCCTGCTTAACATATCTGCTAGAGAGTTTTCTTTTCCTGGCACAAATATTGCCTGTAACTGGATGTTGTAGCTGAGTGCCAGGGTCCACAGCTCCAAAGTCATTCTGCATAGGGGTAAGAATGAGTGCCTCCCTGTTTGTTGATGTACCACATGACTGTGGTGTTGTCTGTCCTTATCATCAAGTGGTCCTCCTTGAGAAATGGTCTGAACTTTTGGATTGCCAGTTTTACTGCCAGCATTTCTTTTAGGTTGATGTGCAGGTGAAGTTGGTCCTGTGTCCACAATCCTTATGCGCATTTGTCCAGCATATGCCCCCATCCTAGGTCTGAAGCATCTGTTGTGATGGTCTGGCTTGCTTGACCCTTGCGAAAGGGCAGGCCTGGGTTTGACTGGCATGCCTGAGCCCACCATAGGAACTCCTGTTTTAAGCATGGTATTAGTGGGATTTCCGTTTCTAGGCTGTGTCTGTGTTGGGACCATAAATTCTTTAGGTACCACTGTAGTTTTCTCATATGTAGTCTGGCAAATGGAACCAAGATTATGCATGATGCCATGAAACCCAAGGCCTGCAGTACCTTTCTTGCTGTTAACTTGTTCAGTTTTGTTAGTGCCAAGAAGTAAAGAGGGAGTTCTTTTGTTTTCTGTAGTTAGGAATGCCATTTGTCTTACTGTGTCCAATTCCGCTCCCAGGAAAGTCCTTGTCTGGGATGGTATCAGTCTTGACTTTTGTAAATTGACTGTGTATCCCAGTGCTTGAAGCAAGTAAATGACCCTTTGTAAATCTGTTGTCAGCTTGCTTTTGTTGTCTCCTTGTATCAGGCAGTCGTCCAGGTATGGATAAATTTGAATTCCCTGTAGTCTGCAATGGCGATTACTGATGCCAGGCATTTTGTGAATACTCTGGGCAGTAGATAAGCCAAAGGGCAATGCTGAGAATTGATAGTGCTCTGATCCTGCAAGAAATCTGAGGTATCTTCTGCAGATTGGTCGAATGGGGACGTGCAGGTATGCCTCCTTGAGATCTAGAGTTACCAGCCAACACTCCTTGCCCAGCATGGGAAGAAGTTGCTGTAGGGTCAGCATTTTGAATTTTGGGACAATGATGCAAGTATTCAGGGTGGACAGGTCTAGAATTGGTCTCCAACTTTTTCCTTTCTTGGAACTAGGAATAGTCTGGAGTAGAACCCCTTTCCTTGCTCTGCTGTTGGCACTTTCTCCACAGCTCTCATGTTTGCTAACTCCATTATCTGTTGTAGAGCCTCTGTCTTTTGATTTGGAGGTAGATTTGGCATTCCTCTTTGTCTGGTAAAGTGTGGAAGTGGAACCGGTAACCTTGATCTATGCCTCGTAATATCCACTTCTCCTTTGTTATGTGGTGCCAGTTTATTGAAAATAAGGTTAGCTTTCCGCCTAGAGGAGCTGCTATCTGTTCCCTGGTAGGTGGGTTTAGGATTAAGTCACTGTGGCTGTGTTGATGTAGTGGCAGGTGTTGAGTCTGTGCCTCTGTTGTTACCTTGCCACTGTCGTCCTCTGTAGGCACCTCCTCTGGATTGGTTTCTGCCTCTGGAACGTCTATTCCTGCCCCTTTGAGGTCTTGTGGAGTCAGGAAAGGACCAATTTTTGGCAGGCCAGTTCCTGCTAAACCTTGGGGGTTGAACCTGCAAGAAATCTTTAACTGTCTGGACTGATTTTGCCTTTTCTTCCATTTTCTTCATAACCTGCTGGGCAGGTGTACCAAACAAACTTGTTTTATCCATAGGAGCATCTAGCAATTTAGATTTAACATGATCCGGTAAAGCTTGCTCCTTTAGCCATGCATGCCTTCTAATTACAGTGCCAGTCATGGCTGATCTAAATGAAGCCTCCAGTGCATCATAGCCACATTTTAAAGAGTGGTTACTAACTTGCTGTATGTTATTTACCATTTCTAATACATATTTCTTATCAAGAGATTCATCAGTGGTTAGCTTTTTAGTTAACTGATCAAGCATAAACTCTTGGTATTGTATCCTGTGAAACTGGCAGTTTAAAGCTCTAGCTGAGAGAGTGGCTGAAGTGTAAACCTTTTTACCCCATCTGTCTAATGACCTTGCTTCCCTTTCAGAAGGAACAGGGTTTTAGCTATGGTCGCTACTGCCTTGGGACCCTGGGAAATAGTTTCGGGTCTGCAAGAGGGGCCTTGTAAAGGTGGTGATGAGTATCTGGCACCCTGTAAAATCTGTCTGGTTTGGCAGGGGCTGGGGGTAAAGAATCTGGAGCGGAGCAGACATCATTGAAAGCATCATCCACCACAGAGAGAACAGGAGGTATAGCTAAGGGCCTGTGCTGTGGAAGGTGCAAAAGGTCCTAAGTCTTTTCCTGGAGTCTGAAAAATCCTGTTGCTGCCATTGGAACTGTTCTCGCATGGCATGCAAGGTTTCCCCAAAGGAGAATACTTCTGGTGGGGAAGCAGCTGGAATGGATTCTTCAGCATCAGAATCTTCAAAATTGGAGAAAGGAGCCTCTGGCTGGTCAGTAATGTCTGATTCATCAGCAGAATCATCAGAGGACACTGGCTCATGGGGTTCTGCCCTAGGTCTCTTCTCTGGGGGCTGAGAGGCCCTGTCTGGGTGAGATTGAGATCCTCTAATTAATGAAATTAAATCTTCTGCCAAAGTAAGCATTTGAGAACTGGAAGAGGGCCTGGTTGAGGGGGGTTTAACAGGCACTGTTTTAGTAGTCTTGGCTGCTTTAGCCCTGGCGAAGGCCTTAATGGACATGGCTGCTGGAGGCCTAGCAGCACCACATGCTGGGGTAGAGACATCCAAGGGAATGGTGTCTGATAAGTCAGTGGTAAGCACCGTAGTGGGTAAAATTTCTGAGGCCGATTCAAGAGTGTTAGCAGGGACCTCAGTTGTAGAGATAGATTCAGCTGTATTTTGATCAGTTTTCTCGGTTTCGCCGAAACCGAGACACTCATGTTTGCTTAACCATGGTTTCGACCGAAACCGGACCGCGAGTGTCGGTCTTTTTCTTTGCGTTTTTTGGCAGAATGCGTAGTCGGAGGATCCGATGGCATAATGTACGCAAAATCAGAACCGAAAAACTGTTCTGCAAACACCGACCGACGTGTAAGCGTTCGTCGGTTGAAAGAAGCACAGGACGAACAGGCTGCTACGTCGTGGGCTGGGCCTAAGCAAGGCAGGCAGTAAGAGTGGAAATCTTTATGAGGTATTTGTTTCCCACAGGTTAAACAATTATTAACTTTTTCTGACATCGGCTGAGGCAAGAAAGAGTCCCCAACGGGGTACTTAGCTTTAGAAGTCTTCGAAGTAGTATTCGGTAGAAGTAATCTCTGGATCCGACCGACCGGCACTTGCGAACAGCTTCTGCTTCGGGCGCCACGCGGCAAGAAAGACTGAAGAAAATGGCGTCGGCTGATGCTTTTATACCCGAAGACCAACAGAGATGACGTCGGGTGAAGTGCGACATCAGCCGAAGCCGGACCCGGACTTTGGAATCCGGCCGACTGAAGGGCTGCCTGACGACAGGACAACCCAGTTGTTATGACTGCAGATGCATCCATGAAGGACATCTGACAGTTTAATGCCCTCATGGTTAAGGTGGCCGAGGTATATACCTTTTTTCCCCACCTTTCTAACGATCTGGAATCTCTCTCGGAAGATAATGGACTTTTAGCAGTGGAGGCCTTAATTCCCTTGGGGCCCTGTGAGATAGTTTCTGGGTCAGCAGCATGGCTTTTGTATAGAAATTGGTGTGAGTCAGGAACCCTGTAGTACCTTGTCAGGCTTGACTGGGTCTGGAGGTAGAGAATCCGGGTTAAGGCAGGCCTCCGAGTACACATCGTCTAGTATATCCAAGACAGGAGGTATAGCCAGAGGCCTGTGCTGAGGTAGCAAGAGAAATTCCCTAAGCCTTTTCTTGGAATCTGAATAATCTTGGCCATACCAGTGGAAGTGTTCCCTTAAGGTATGCAAAGTTTCCTCAAATGAGAAATCCTCTGGGGGGGATACAGAGGGAATGGACTCCTCTGCATCAGAGTCTTCAAAAGGGGAGTAAGAATGCTCCTGTTCATCAGAGTGCTCTGATATAATGGAGCCCTGATCAGAGGAGGGGGATTCTTCCTCCACTCCGGGCCTTTTGTCCGGGGGGGGGGGGGGGTTGAGAACCCCTGATAAGAGTAATTAAATCCTCAGCCAATTTAAGCATCTGTTTTTTAGGCATGGGGCCTGGAGATGGGCCCTGTGTAGCTTGTCTCTTAGAATGCATGGCTGCTTTAGACTTAGTGAAAGCCTTGATGGAAAAAGAACAGGAAGGTCTGAAGACACCTTGAGAGGAGGTAGACCTGTCCACATTTTGAGATTCACCGCCAAGAGTGGCTTCGGTATCAGTAGTCGGGCTGTGGGCGGAGGAGCCTGCGACCTCGGGCACAGGAGACACTGCCAATGTAGTGTCGTCGGTAGTCAGGAGCTGCGTAGGTGCCTCGCTGAGAACCGGACCACGTGTAGTCGGCTTTGGCGTGGTGTCGGTAGAGGCCGCGGACCTCGTGAGTCGGTCCTTATCTTTGCGCTTTTTAGACAAAACTGGAGTCGGAGTATCCGACGACATAATATAGTTAAATTTTTTGCCAAAATAATGCTGGGCGAACTCCGCCCGACGCTTAATGGTGCGTTTGTTGAATGTAGCACAAAAGTGACAGACCGAGACGTCGTGGTCTGGGCCTAAACAAGGAATACAGAGGGAATGGAAATCCTTATGCGGTATTTGCTTCCCACATGAAATACAATTATTAACTTTGTCTGACATCGGTCTGAGGCAAGAAAAGTTTCCAACGGGGTACTTAGCTTTCAAGAAGATTTCGGTTGCAAAATTTTCGTAATTTCAGGAGCTGGCCGACCGGCACTTGCGAACTGCTTCTGCTTCGGGCACCGCGTGGCAAGGAAGACTGAATAAAATGGCGTCGGTTGGTTCTTTTATACCCCTGTCGCACTGACGTCAGGGAAGAAGCGACGACAACCGACGCCGGACCTAGACTTTGGAATTCGGCCGACCGAGGACCCGCCTGACAGCAGGAGAACCCATCTGTTATGACTGCAGCTGTATGCACGATGAACATCAGGTGGAGGAGACCCTGGAGAGACGGAGATATGCTCTAGAGAGAAGAGGAATGAAGGTCAACAGGACTAAGACAGAATATATGTGTGTGAATGAGAGGGAGGACAGAGGAATGGTGAGGATGCAAGGAGTAGAGGTGGCAAAGGTGGATGAGTTTAAATACTTGGGGTCAATAGTTCAGAGTAACGGTGAGTGAAGAAGAGAGTACAGGCAGGATGGAGTGGGTGGAGAAGAGTGTCAGGAGTGATTTGTGACAGACTAGTACCTGTAAGAGTGAAAGGGAAGGTTTCAAGAGGGTAGTGAGACCAGCTATGTTATATGGGGTGGAGACAGTGGCATTGACAAAAAGGCAGGAGTTTGAGCTGGATGTGGCAGAATTAAAGATGTTAAGAAAGAACCCACACTGTGAAAGTAGCAGACTCCAAATCAGACTTCAGACCAGCGACAAGTGGAGTACCACAGGGTTCAGTCCTGGGTCCTCTCCTGTTTGGTATCTACTTCTCTGAAGTACAGGCTAACACAGAAGGTCTTTGGCTAACTAAATTCGCAGATGACTGCAAACTAGGAGCCATAATTGAAACTCCTAACGATGTGGACATCCTACAAAAGGGCCTCACTGAGACAGATGCCTGGTGCCAAAGACATGGTCTCAAGCTCAATGCCAAAAAGTGCATTGTCATCCCCTTTGGTAAAAATTCTGTACCCATGAACTACCACATAGGCGGTAGTCTACTTAACACTGAAAGTGTGATAAGAGGCCTTGGGACACAGGTGGACAGCAGTCTCTCCTTTGATAATCACATCGCCAATGTGGTCAGGAAATCCTTCTACGTGGCACACCTCATCACAAAAGGTTTCTCATCCAGAAAAAAAGAGGTCATTGTTCCCCTCTACTCATCACTCATTAGACCCATTATAGAGTACAACGCCCCTTTTGGTATGTACCTCACAAGTCATCTACAACTGTAAAGGCTGCAAAAATACCTCACAAAGAGGATTACTGGCCTCAAACAGATGCCTTACGCAAACCGTTTCAAATAACTCCAGCTTTACTTCGTCGCATATCGCCTACTCAGAGGTGATCTCTGCCTAACATACAAAGCTATGTCAAACCCAGAGCTGTTGGACATGCTCCACTTAAAGAAATCCCAATCCCTCCGAGCTAGATGCTCTAGGGACCTAAACCTTGTCACCACAATAAACAGAATATGATGGAGGGATAGATTCCTGTCCCAGAGACTTCCAATACTCTGGAATAGACTACTTATCTATGTCAAACAGAGCTCCTCATTAGCACTCAAGAAAAATCTTGATGATTGGATGGGTAATAGGAAATTCACCCCAGGGATCACTTCTGTGGTTCTGCTTGACAGGGGCATAGGAAAATAATGTTCTTGGGTGGCGAAAGCCAGGGTACATTTTTGGCTAGGCTTGTATAGGCCCTAGGGTCAATAGCCTAGTACCTACCTATGAACCTACGAACCCCAAGGCTGGCAGAATTTATCTTGCAGATAGCTGGGTTTTTGTGGCCACCTGTTTGAAGTAAGTCATCAATTGAATTTGTTTTTCTGGCGTAAGGTAAGTCATCTGGGCAGTTGTATTCAAGCTTGCACCCAGGAATTTAATTATTTGAAAGGGTACCAGTTGTGATTTCTTTTCATTTATGGTGTACCCTAGACAAGTTAGAAGTCTTTTTACAAATGCCACATGTCTTAGAAGAGTGTCCTTGTTTTCTGCCTGAATTAGACAATCATCCAGGTATGGATAAATTTGAATATTTCTTTGCCTGCAAAATACAATTATTGGTGCCAGGCACTTTGTGAAGACCCTGGGCGCAGTAGATAAGCCAAAGGGTAGTGCAGAGAACTGGAAATGCAAATAGCCTGCTTTGAAGCAGAGGTATCTTCTGCAAGATTCCCAGACTGGGATATGCAGGTAAGCCTCTTTCAAGTCTAGAGTTACCAACCAGGCGTCCTTGCCTAGCATAGGTAGTAACTGTTGAAGAGTCAGCATCTTAAATTTTGGAATGTCCAGAAATGTATTTAGAATGGATAAGCCCAGAATTGGATGCCATGATTTGTCTTTTCTGGGTACCAGGAAAAGTCTTGAATAAAAACCTTGTCCCTTTTCTGGTACTGGTTGAATAGCCCCCATATTCATGAGGGACATAACTTGTTTCTGGCCCTCTGCCCACTGATTTGGAGGCAGATCTGGCCATCCATTTGGGATTGGCAATGTGTGGAAATGAAATCTGTATCCCTGGGATACTATATTTAAAACCCATTTGTCCTGGGTAATCAGTTGCCAGTTTCGTGCATGAAGTGCCAGTTTTCCCCCCAAAGGGGCGGTCAAAAGATAAGTGCTTGGTGATTGCAGTGGAAAGTCATTGAGACGGTTTACCGTAGGAAGGTACCTTGCTACTTCCAGGTTTGGAGGTGGAGGCACCCTATTGCTTTGTTCTATAAGTTCCTTGCGACTGAAACCTGGAGCCTTTGGAATGTCTGGGTTTGACCTGAGCGGCTCTAGTGGGTACTGGAAAGGACCAGTTCTTAGTAGGCCAGTGCCTACTGAACCTGGGTGGCTGCAGTTGTAAGAAATATTTTACAGTTTGCATAGATTTAGCTTCATCTTCCTTTCAAAACTTCTTCAGCTTTATTACCAAATAGACTGTCCTGTTGTAAAGGAGCATCCAACAATTTTGCTTTAACATGGTCAGGCAGATTTTGCTCCTTGAGCCAAGCATGCCTTCTTATCACAGATCCAGTTACAACAGTCCTGCAAGAGATCACCAAGGAATCAAAACCACATTGCAAAGTATGTTTTCCAACTTGTTCAGCTGAATGCAATAAATCCTGCAACTCTATTTTCCACAAAGTCAGAAATCAACATAATTTTCTGTTTAAGTAAACCCATGACATGCTGTTGATATTTAAGCATATGAATTTGACAGTTTAAAGCCCTGATTGCCAAGGTTGCAGAGGTGTAAACCTTTTTACCCCATCTATCCAGCGCCCTGGAATCTCTATCATAAGGGGTAGGATTTTTAGCAGGAGAAGCCTTAACACCCTTGGGAACCTGAGAAATGGTTTCTGGGTCAGCAGTAGGGTTTTTAAAAAAGGAAATTGTGGGAGTCAGGAACCCTGTAATATCTGTCTGGCTTACTAGGAGCTGGAGGCAGGGAATCAGGAGTCATACTGGACTAGAAACATCAACAATGTCTAGAACAGGCCAAAGGCCTATGCTGAGGAAGAAGAAGGAAATCCCTAAGTCTCTTTTTAGATTCTGAGAAATCCTGACTCTCCCAGTTGAAGTGTTCCCTTAAGGGATGCAAAGTTTCTCCAAAAGAAAAATCCTCAGGAGAAGCAGAAGGGATGGAATCTTCTGCATCAGAGTCCTCATAAGTGGAAAGAGATAATTCCTGATCAGAAGAGGAATCAGAAGAAATAGAAACTTGATCTGAAGATTCAGTCAGTGCCTTGACTAGGCCTCTTAGCAGGAGGGGGATGGGTACCCCTGATTAAGGTAATTAAATCCTTAGCCAGTTTGATCATTTGTTTTTTAGGCATTGGGGGCCTGTACACGTGGCCCAAGTGTCAGTTTTTTAGACATAGTAGTTTTTGGCCTTAGTTTTGAAGATGGTGTCGGTTTAATATACAAATCTTTAGGCCTGAAAACACCCTCAGAAGCCGGTGCCTGCTCAGCGGTTCCGGACCCATCTAAGGTAGAGACATCCACGGGTTCAATACATAAAGTATCTCGCGGCATACCAGACTCCGAATGGGTCTCAGTAGAGGCCTGCGAATCAAACGTAGCGGGTATTGGGGGCTGCGAAAGCGCCTCACTGAGTACTGGCGAACCGGCGACTGGCTTAGGAGAAGCTTCGTCGTCAGTTTTGGACTTAGACTGTCTGTCTCTGTCTTTTTCTTTGCGTTTTTTAGGTATTCCTGTAGTCGGACTGCTAACCGATGACATTTCTGGATAGTTGAATCTCGAGCCAAAATATTTAGAAGCAAAACTATATCGACGTTTAATAGTGCGTTGATTAAATTTAGCACAAAACCGACAGCAAGGTATGTTGTGGTCAGGGCCTAGGCAAGGAATACAGTACAAATGAAAATCCTTATGAGGTATTTGCTTCCCACAAGTAATACAATTATTAACTTTTACTGACATCGGTAAGGAGCAAGAAAAAGTTTCCCCAATGGGGTACTTAGCTTTTAGTTGAAGACTTCAGTTCTGAAACTCAAACGAAAATTTCAGGAGCCGGCTGACCGGCACTTGCAAACTGCTTCTGCTTCGGGCACCGCGTGGCAAGAAAGACTGATGTACTGGCGTCGGCTGCATGTTTTATACCCCTGACGACTTGACGTCATGGAAAAAGGGACAGCAACCAACGCAGGACCCAAGACTTTGTTAATCAGGCCGACTGAGGGAAACATGCCAGCAGATTATCCCAAATGTAATGTCTGCAACAGTGAAACACGAAGAACATCCTTAATTCCTTGCATGTGCACAGGCAACTGTGGTACTACATGGACAGAACCAAACGTGTCAGAAAAATCAGACCAAGTGTTTGTGGCTTTTGCTACTTCCTTTTAGGGGACACCAGTTTCCAAGCAAACCATTTCCAAATGGATCTCAAACTGTATCTTCTTCTGCAACAGCCATCATGGTAAGAAGCCTCCTGATGCTGTGAGGACACATTCCACTAGGGCCACTCCTAGCTCTAATGCCTTTCTTAAAGGGGTGGCCACTAAGGACATTTTGGAAGTAGCTACCTGGCACCACTATGCACACCTTCATAAAATATTACCATCTCCGTACAGTTTCAAAATCCAGAGCAGGCTTTGCCACTGCCATTTTGCAGAGCATTCTTGCCTCTCCCTAACTCTGCCATCCACCCTTCTTTCAGGTTTGGGAATCACCACAAAAGTCAAGACTGCAACAATGAAACATTATGAACATAGTACAGTTGTGTACAGTTACTATAAATGTAGATGTTAGAATGCATTCACTGTTGCAGTATTATTTCCCTCCCGCCTTCCCCTCTGGTCTACTGGAAGGGCTACGACATACACCCTCTAAATCTGGGTGATCCCCCCCCCCTTCTCCTATTCTCAACTAATCTGGAATCCAGGGTCTCAGACCTCTGACCTCAGAGACGTGCTGCGGGGGTTCCTACTTGCTGGGGGGAAGAAAGTACGAGGTTCATGGCTCTGGGAGACTCCTTTTATACCCAAACATAGTAACATTGGCTATGGTGTTCCCCAGCTCTTGGAAAGGTGGGTGGGAGTCTCTGGTAGGCAAGCCAGCCAAGGACTTCCACAGTGGGAAATCCCAAAGTCAGGACAGAACAGTGAGACACGATGAACATCTTAAGATTTATTTAACTGTGATTTGTTAACCAGAGTACGGCACTCATCCTAATGGACAAATTCTGTGGGCTCGGTCCAATTGTGACAAAAGAGCACATCAGCAATAACTTTCAAGTGCAGTAGTTTGCTAAGAACAGACTAATGAGCAAGAAGGTATACAGGCTGCCACTGAATGAGAATGAAACCCTGACTGGAAAGCCTCAGATGCTATTGGTTCAGTTTGATTCTTGATTTGAAAATAATGTCACAGATTTGGCAACCTGGGAGAATGTATGACTGATGGGTACACAAGGCATGAGAATCATCCCTATTAAGAATCCACTTCATTTTACAGGTCATGACTTACAGATATTATTAAAGAATGGTTTGAAATGTTTTTCTATCACAAATGGAAATGTGTACTAATACGCAGTTAGGAATGGTCTGTGTGAAGAGGTTGCCAAGCAAGATATGGAAATTGAAATTTTATTCAAACAAAACAAATCTAGTTGAAATAAAAGACACAAATGAAGAAAATACTGATGAAAATAGAGATCACTGACTTGTCTGGCCTCTTGCGAATGTAAGACAAAGTCATTTTCTTCCTTTTTATTCCTTTCCATATAGTTCTACGGTTGCATTGGTAAAGTATTATTTCCATTATCATATGCTGACGTAGAAGACACCATGACCTTTCACTTACTGAAGATAAGAACAAAACCATTACAGCTCTAATATGCTGTGATTTTTCTGTCACATGCTTAAATGCAACAAAGTGCATGTACAATTTTTTTCTTTTGTTAAACACAAATGAAAGAGAGCCAATAAAGAAATACTACATACAGTAAAATGCCTGTATTAATATTTTCTTTTTCACTGGTTACATTTTACTAGACTTGACAGAGAATTATTTATTTTATTTTACATTCGTTGACAGGGAGAGTCGGACTGGATACATGTCCATTTTCAGCGGAGGCCAAGGGAGAAAAGCTCCACAGACTATGAACAAAAGTATGAGATTTCTACATAGTAAGCAAGTATTCATAGGAAATCACCTGATTTAAAAAGATTCCATAAGTTACAAAGTACAATATTCATTGGTAGTCGCCAAGTTTTAACAAAATTCCATAGTTAATATGTTAAAGTAGTACTTAGAATATACTGGTTTCCTGTAATACTGATGGAGACAAATGTGAGTAAGAGGGGGTTGGCAGAGGATGTTAGGGTTAGTTTTGTGAGAAGTGGTTGGGTTTGAAGTTGGAAATCTGTATAACTGTGGACTGTTGGCATGGGTGTTCACAGGTGAGGCACTATACGGAGGAGTCACGATTCTTCTTCAAGGGTAGAAGTGAAAGGGAGCATAAGTGTGGGACAAAGGGTGTGTGTGATATGGGTCAACCTGGTGGGTAGCAAGGGTATAGCCATGTGAGTTTTAGGTGTTCTTTTAGTAGTTTTTTGAATGTAACCATTGAGTTGGCGGAGGTAATAGCAGAAGGTAATGAGTTCCAAATTTTACCTATGTAGTTAAGGAGAGGGAGTCACCTATGTTATTGCTTTTGGTCACCTTGATTAGTCTTATCACTAGAGCGAAGTTGTCTGGTATTAGTTTGTAGTTTAAGTAGATTAGATAGTGCTGGGTTTTTTTCAGGAAGTAGCAGGAATTTATGGGCAAAAGAAAGCTGATGGAACGAAAGGAGATTTGGTAATTCAAGCCAAACAAGTTGATTTAGCGAATAACAGTGTTCTGTTCTGTGAATAACAGCAGTTAGTGGATTTCACAAACCGAGGTGGCATAACTTAAATTTCAGTGTGGGAGACGGCTACTGAATGAGGGCAAATTATATAAATGGAAATAGACTGCTCACTTGTGCGCCTCTAAGGAGAGAAGGTAAGACTGACTCTCTGCCATACGCCAATGCAGTACAGTGATGTATAAGCATGGTCTTCTTCATTTACCAACATGCAAACAGGAGTCTGTAGGCATGACAATGACCCTTGCAGAGTTAAAATACTGGTCATGAATTTCTTCTACAGTTAGTGTTTCTATTAATTTATGGTACCTTTTGTGGAGGACCACAGAAGTAAACAGAAATTATGCAGACACAGTATTACAGTGATGTGTGACAAAGGTGACTGAACCTTAGTGACATCCAGGGATATCTGCTGCATACACAGCTGTGGTGGGCATTCCCCAGGGGTCAGATTACTGAAGGGAAGTAAGAAAGCTTCCTGCAGAAATGCAAGCTCAAAAAGCCCAAAGGTAACTAAACTGGACACAGCCCACTTTGACCTGCACGTTAGGAGTGTTAGTACTACAGATGGTGAGACTCCACATTCCAGTGGAGTGAACTAGAGCATTCAAACTGTTATCTCCGCAGGAACACTAACAAACCAAGAACAAACTCAAATCCTGTGATGCAACGGAATGACTCTGCAAAGCTTCACTGAAACTTTTTATGAAACAAAATTACAAAGTTAAGTGCTTTTATTCCTGTAATTGCAGGAACTTCTTCAGAAAAAATAGTTGCGTAAAAATCTTACTTAACCACAAATGTCCTTCTCTTCCATGTTGCAGTATTCTTAGTGTGGGATTCTCTGCCTCAGGCGACTTGAATGTCAGCTCCTATACAAAAGCTTAAGCCTGGCTGCTGTAGGTACGTGGGACGTCACATGTAGGGCCATAAACCAGGGACCTTAAATGTGACGTCTGCACGCACAGACCTCAGAAAGTACAGTTGTGTACCTACCATAAATGTAGATGTTCAAGTGTATTAATTGTTGCAGTCACTACAATTGGGTTATCCTGCTGGCAGGCTACCCGCAGTCGGCCTGAGTTCCAAAGTCTAGGTCCAGCGTCGGTTGCTGTCGCCTCCTCCCTGACGTCAGTGCGCCAGGGGTATAAAAGATGCAGCCGATACCATTTTCTTCAGTTTTTCTTGCCCAAGATGTCAGGTGCCCCTAAAATGGTAGGCTCACTAATGCCAATAAGCATGCATAACCAAAAAACAACTTTTCCTTTCTCTACAAGCAAATACACTACATAGGTTGTATAGAATAGAGAAGTACAGATAAGTCCCAGCAAGGAAAAGGGGGATGGTGGGAGGGTAACCTGGACTGCAACAGTGAATACACTCGAAAATCTACATTTATGGTAGGTACACAACTGTACTATGTTCATCGTGTTTCACTGTTGCAGTCATTACAATTGGGTTGAATCCCAAAGCTATGGTTGGGAGGCTGGTGCTAAATAGGATTAGGAGAGGCTATCAGGCCCTGCTGAACTGCAGTGGCAAAGCCTGCCCTGGATTTAGAGTAGAGAGGTAAGTGATAGTGCTTTGTAAAAGTATACACTGAACTCCAAATTGCAGCCTCTAAGATGTCTTTGGTTGGTACTCCTCTGAGGAAGGCTGCTGAAGTGGCTGCTGCTCTTGCGGAATGTGGCCTAATGCCCTTAGGTACTGATTTGCCATGCTGTGAATAGCAGAAACGAATGCAGTGGCCTAGCCACTTTGAAATAGTCTGCTTTGAGATAGGCTTTCCTTGTGATCCTGCAGCATATGCTACTAGAAGTTGTTCAGTCTTTCTGAAAGCTTTGGTTCTGTCCAAGTAGAAGCGTAGTTGTCTGTGAATGTCCAAAGAATGCAGAAGTCTCTCACCCTTATTCTGTGGGTTTGGGTAAAAGGTAGGCAAGTGAATTGTTTGGTTAAGGGCCACACTGGCCACTACCTTTGGCATAAATGTAGGGTTTGTCCTCAGAGAAACCCTGTCAGGATGGAAAATGATAAAAGGTTCCACAGCCACGAGTGCCTGTAACTCTGAGACTCGTCTAGCAGAGGTTATTGCTAAGAGCAGAGCTGTTTTCCAGGATAAGAATTTTATATCAGCTGCATAGGCTGGCTCAAACGGAGGCAGTGTAAGTTTTTCCAAGACATAGTTGAGGTCCCATGCAGGTATTGGTGCTCTCCTTGGAGGGCTTATGTTTTTGGCCCCTCTGAGATACTGCCTTCGCAATGGATGTGAAAAAATAGGTGGTTCTGTATTGTAATGAGCTGAAATGGCAGAGGCATGAATTTTATTTGATGAAAAGGAAAGGCCTTTATCCAGCATCTCAGTTAAGGATTGCAAAATCTGAGGAATACTTGGAACAATCGTGTCAATACCTTACGCCTGGTTCCAAGCACGGAATCTCCTCCATTTTTCTGCATAAGACTTTCTGGTGCTAGGCCTCCTGGCCTCCAAAATAACATCCATGACTGCTATAGAAAGAGGTGTGTCTTGAATGGCTACATTATCCGCCATGCTGCCAGGTTTAAGGTCCTGCGTTGGCTGTGCAGTATCTGACTGTCTTGTTGGGTCAATAACTGAGGAATTTGAGGTAATGTCAAAGCTGGGCATTGAGACAAGCTCTTTAGGATTGGGTACCAGTGCTGTTGGGGCCAGTCTGGGGAAATCAGTATAATTTTTGGCTTCTGTTGTCTGACCTTGAGGAGTCCCTTGGGGAGGAGAGGCAGAGGAGGAAATATACTGTTAGGTTTTTCCAGCTGAAGGATAAGGCATCCACTTTCCATGATTTCTTGTGATAAGTCCTTGCGCAGAATCTTTGTAGTTGGCAATTGTGAGGGGAGGCAAATAGGTCTATGTCCGGCCATCCCCAGTTCCTTATTATCATGCTGAAGACTTGTGGATCCAATTTCCACTCGTGGGGATCCATTAGGTTTCTGCTTAGTTCGTCTGCCAGCGTATTTGTCCTTCCTGGCAGGAATTGTGCTTGCAGATGTACTTGGTAAGTCAATGCTGTGTCCCACAAGTTCATGGCTAGTCTGCAGAGGGGGTAGGAATGTGTGCCCCTTTGCTTGTTTATGTACCACATGACTGTGGTATTGTCTGTCTATCAGTAGTTGTCCTGAATGAAGTAGATCATTGAAGACTGTCAGGGCATTTTGAACTGCTAGCATCTCTTTTTGATTGATATGTAGATGCATTTGACCTGCGGACCATGTGCCCTGAATACATCTTCCTGCCATATGGGCCCCCCAGGCATAATCTGATGCATCTGTTGTCAATGTCTGCCTGGCTGTGGGTAAGGTGAATGGCTGTCCCGTGTTGTGGTGACAGGCTTTTGCCCACCATCGAAACTCTTGTTGCAGGCAGGGAATGAGGATAATTATTGTTTACAGGCTGTGGCAATGTTGAGTCCAAACACTTTTTAGATACCATTGAAGTTTCCTCATATGCAGTCTTGGCATATGGAATTAGCAGAATGCAGGATGCCATGAAGCCTAAAGCCTGCAGAATTTTTCTTGCAGATAACTAGGTCTTTGTTGCCAACATTTTGAAATAAGCAGTCAGTTGTCTGTGTTTGTCTGGCATGAGATAAGCCATCTGGGCAGTTGTATTTAAGCTTGCACCCAGGAATATTATCTCTTGAGAGGGTACGAGTTTTGATTTCTTTTCGTTTACTGTGTACCCTAGGCCCGTTAGTAATGTTTTTACAAACGCCAGATACTGTAGTAGAATGTCCTTGTTCTCTGCCTGAATAAGGCAGTCGTCCAAGTAAGGATATATTTGAATTCCTCTTTGTCTGCAAAAAGCAATTACTGGGGCCAGGCATTTTGTGAAGACCATGGGCGCAGTAGATAAGCCAAAGGGCAGTGCAGAGAATTAGTAATGCATTGAGCCAGATATAAATCTGAGGTATCTTCTGCATGATTGTCTGATTGGGACATGCAGGTATGTCTCTTTTAGGTCTAAAGTCACAAGCCAAGACTTCTTGCCTAGCATGGGCAGAAGCTGCTGCAAAGTTAACATTTTGAATTTTGGAATATCCAGGAATGTGTTCAAGACAGACAGGTCCAGTATTGGTCTCCAGGTTTTGTCCTTTCTGGGCACCAAGAATAGCCTTGAGTAAAATCCTAGTCCCTGCTCTTGCTGTGGTACTTGTTGAATGGCTGCCAAGTCCATGAGGGATGAAACTTGTTTTTGTGCCTCTGCCCATTGATTGCGTGGCAGGTCTGGCATACCGTTTGGCCTTGGCAGGGTGTGAAAATGGAACCTGTAGCCCTGGGATATGATATTTAAGACCCATTTGTCCTGGGTGATCATGTGCCAAGTTTGTTGAAAAAGTGCTAGTTTCCCCCCAAAGGAGCTGCCAGAAGATAAGTGCTTGGTTCTGGCAGGGGAAAGTCATTGAGACTGTTTCCTGTATGGCTGTGATTTTTCTTCTCCACTTTTGGAGGTAGAAGCACCCCATTGTTTAGGCCTGTATGAGCCTTGGGGCTGTGATCTGCCTCAGGGGTGTCTGTATCTGCCTCTTTGTGGCCTGTCTGACACTGGAAAGGGCCAATTCCTGCTAAATCTGGGAGGCTGTACCTGTAAGAAATCCTTAACTGTTTGCATAGATTTAGCTTTGTCCTCCATTTTCTTCAACACCTCTTCTGCTTTAACACCAAACAAGGTATCATGTAATGGAGCATCTAATAATTTTGCTTTAACATGATCAGGCAGATTCTGTTCTTTTAATCAAGCATGTCTCCTAATGACAGAACTTTTAACAGCGGCCCTGCATGAGGCCCCTACAGAATCAAAACCACATTGCAAAGTATGCTTTCCTACTTGTTCAGCTGCATGCAGTAAATCCTGCATTTCTTTGTTTTCTGCACATTCTGAATTTGTCAACATTTTCTGTTTAAGCAGTGACATTAGATATTGCTGATATTTAAGCATATGAAATTGACAATTTAAAGCTCTTACAGCCAAGGTAGCAGAAGTATAAATCTTGCTCCCCCGTCCCCCATCTGACCAGGACACTTGAATCCCTATCAGGGGGTATAGGGTTTTTTGCAGTGGAAGCCTTGACCCCTTTGGGACCCTGAGAGATAGTTTCTGGGTCTGCAGCAGGGTTTTTATGAAGAAATTTATGTGAATCAGGAACCCTGTAGTATCTGTCTGGTTTTAACAGGAGCTGGTGGCAAAGAGTCAGGAGACGGTCCGGACTCTGAAAATACATCTACAATGTCCAGAACAGGAGGAATAGCAAGGGGCCCTGTGTTGAGGTAATAAAAGGAAGTCTCTGAGCCTTTTCTTGGATTCTGAGTAATCCTGGTTCTCCCAGTGAAATGCTCCTTCATAGTATGCAGGTTTTCCCCAAAAGAATAATCCTCAGGAGGAGAGGCTGAAGGAATAGATTCTTCAGCATCAGAATCCTCATAGGGAGGAAGAGAATATTCCTGTTCAGAAGAGGAATCAGAGGAAATGGAAACCTGATCTGAAGATGCATATTCTATATCTTACCTAGGCCTCTTATCAGGAGGGGGATGGGAACCCCTGATCAAAGTAATTAGGTCTTCGGCTATTTTAAGCATCTGTTTTTTTTAGGCATGGAGGCCTGTCCAGGAGAATGCTGTACTTGTTTCTTTGTCTTTAAAGCTGCTTTAGTCTTTGCCTTTGAAGCTGAAGATGGTTTTACATACAACTGTGTAGGCCTGAAAACACCCTCAGAAGCCAATGCCTGCTCAACGGCTCTGGACCCATCTGAGAGAATAGTTTCCGAGTGTCCAATACCTTGAGTTTCCAGCGGCCTAGTCGGCTCCACGTGGGAGTCGGACGTGGCCTGTGGCTCTGAGGTAGTGGGTGTCAGGGGCTGCGAAAGCGCCTCACTGAGAACTGGCGACAGGCCTAGCGGAAGCCTCGTCGTCGGTTTTGGACCTCGGGTGCCTGTCCTTTTCTTTGCACTTTTTATAAACTCCGGTAATCGGTTGCTCCGACGGCACTATATAGTTAAATCTTCTGCCAAAATAATGAAATGCAAAATCGTACCGACGCTTAATAGTGCATTGGTTAAATCTAGCACAAAACCGACAACTAGCAATGTTGTGGTCAGGGCCTAGGCAAGGAATACAGTAAGAATGAAAATCCTTATGAGGTATTTGCTTCCCACAAGAAATACAGTTATTAACTTTTTCTGACATCGGTCTGGAGAAAGAAGAAAGTTTCCCCAACGGGGTACTTAGCTTTAATGTAGACTTCGGATCTGAAATTCGAATTTGAAAATCTCAGGAGTCGGCCGACCGGCACTTGCGAACTGCTTTGGGCACCGCGCGGCAAGAAAGACTAAAGAAAATGGCATCGGCTGCATCTTTTATACCCCTGGCACACTGACGTCAGGGAGGAGGCGACAGCAACCGACGCCGGACCTAGACTTTGGAACTCAGGCCGACTGCGGGTAGCCTGCCAGCAGGATAACCCAATTGTAATGACTGCAACAGTGAAACACGATGAACATCTTAAATGCCCAGTCGGACAGTCCCATAGAGAAAAACAAGAGATGTCAGCCAGAGGTGCAAATTGTCATATGCTGGCCAGTCTGCCCCTGATCTAGGGTAGAGCTTCAGAGTGCCATAAAGATACGTCAGCAGTGACTAAGGGGGATAGGCGGGTGGGAAGGAATACTGCAATATGGAAGAGGAGGACATCTATGGCTATGGTAAGATTTTACACAGCTATTCTATGTCCTTCTATTCCTATGTTGCAGTACTCAGTGTGGGAGAGTACCACAGCTTAATTAGAGGAAGGGTGGATGTAGATGTAGCGGATTCCACAAAACCCTGCAGGATTGCTCTAGCAAACCCTGCCCAGGCTCTGGAGACGTGGTCCAATTTGTATCGTTTGGTGAAGGCGTGAACTGTGGACCAGGTTCATAGATTAGTATTAAGCTAACTGCCCTTGCAAGCCATTTTAAGCCTAGCCAATTATCCCTTGTTAGACTCAAACCATGCACCTTATGTTTGCAAGGCAAACACCTTAACCATTAGGCCACCCTCTCAGGTGGCTGCTTCAAGCAAGGAGGCTGTGTCCAGGCCTTTGAGGAAGGCTTTTGGAGGTTGCCATGCCTCTGGTAGAGTGATCTCTTACCCCCTGGGGTAAGTGCTTGCCATGGTGGGAGTAGCAGAAGGAATAGTTTTCCTGATCCAACAGGAAACTGTTTGCTTGCAGACTGCCTTGCCCAGGGCCCTAGGGTGGAAGGATACAAACAGTTAGATTTTCTGATGGACTTAGTTTTGTCTGGGTAGAATCTTAGTTGTCTGTGCACATCCGGGGAATGGAGTATTTGCTCACTATCATTGGTTGGAGAAGGCAAGAAGGTGGGCAGGTGAATGGGTTGGTTTACAGACAGTTTGTTGACCACTTTAGGCATGAAGGAAGGATTAGTGTGCATAGGGTCTCTCTATCCTTAGGTAGTGTAGGGAGAACAGGCCATAACAGCTTGCAATTCAGACACCCTTCTAGCTGAGGTAAGGGCCACCAGCAGTACCGTCTTCCATGTACACATTTGGAGCGTAGCAGCACTAGCTGGTTCAAAAGGGGCCAGTGTTAGTTTTTCCAGAATGAAATTCAAGTCCTAGGGGTGTGAGATGGGTTTTCTTGGTGGTCTGATGTGTAAAACCCCTTTCAGGAATAGTCTGACATCTAGCCTGGATAGTAAAGGAGGATCTAGTGGTAGACAGGCTGAAATCACTGATAGGTGGACTTGCACTGAAGGAGTAAGAAAGACCACTCTTAATTAGTTCACACACATAGGTAAGGACTAAGGGGTGGTCTGCCTGGCAGGGGGCCCTGTCCTTATGGAGACACCATTTAGAGAATCTTTCCCATTTCATTAAGTGGGACTTCCTAGCAGTAGGCTTCCTGGCCTCCCTCAGGACTAAAAGCATGGCCTCCTTGAGTAGTGGTGTCTGAAAGGGATTACAAGTTTATCACCCAGAGTGTTAGGCCTAACATCTATCAGTGAGGGTGAATTAGAGCCCCCCTTGTGTTGTGCGAGTAGGTCCACCTTGTGGGGCAACTTGTGGTGATTGTCCTTGGCTAGTGAGAGAAGTAGGGGGAACCAGTGCTGCCTTGGCCAATAGGGAGTCACCAACAAGATTTTTGGTTTGTCCTGAGGACTTTCTGAATGAGAGGGAAGGGTGGAAAAGCATATAGACACTGTCCCTTCCATGGAATGCTGAAGGGATCTAGCCTCCAGACAAGTGGAAAGTGATCCTTGGTGTAGAATGTTTTCAATTGTCTGTTCGGGGGGAGGCAAAGGAGGCAAACAGTCTACCGGAGGTGTGCCAACTGGTGGACAATGTCTAGAAAAGTATCCCTGTTCAACATCCACTGGTGCTGTAGGGAGGATTATCTGCTTGTTTGTTGTCCTGAGAGGGGATGTTTGTTGCCTGCAGGGTTAAGCTGTACCTGGAGACGAGGTCTCAAATTTGTAATGTTATCCGGCATAGGAGGTAGGCCTTGGTCCCTCCGTTTGTTGAGATACCACATGACTGTGGTGTTGTCTGTGAATATCTGAAAGGGGCCCAGTTGAAGGATAGGAAGGAAGGCTTTCAGGGCTAGAAGAACTGCAGTAATTTCCCTGACATTGACAAGTTTCTTTTGGATGGTAGAATTCCAGGCCTCCTGTACCATGAATCCTTTCATGGTAGGCCCCCACCCTAAGGTCTGCTGCATCTGTATGCATATGTTGGATTGGGGAAGGGTGGTTGTAGTGGAAGGCCTGGGTTCAGAAGTATTTGTTGGATCCACCACTTTAGTTCTGTTTTGAGGCAGGGCAGGAGGGTAATTTGTTGCTCTAGGGGATGTTGGTGTTGTGACCACACATTTTTCAGGTACCATTGGAGCTTTCACATATGCATTCTGGCTAGGGGCAGCTTCGGGATGGTGGCTGCCATGAGCCCCAGGATCTGCAAGAATTCTCTTGCAGTTATCTGATGAACATATAATAGGCTTTGGAAGCGAGTGGAGAGAGACATAACTTTGTCCTGAGGGAGAAAAGCGCGCATCAGGTCTGTTTTGATCCTGCATCCCAATAAGACTTTGTCCTGCTCTGGGATTAAGGATGATTTTAGGAGGCTGAGGGTGAATCTCAAGCTTTGAAGTAGGGAAGTGGTGAACCTCAGATGATTTAGAAGGGTGTCCTCTGTTCCTGCAAGAATGAGGATGTCATCTAGGTAAGGACAGATTCGGACACCTTTGGTTCTGCAGAAAGCTATGGCTGGGGCTACGCATTTTGTAAATACCGTGGGTGCAGGAGACAAACCAAAGGGCAAGGCTGTAAATTGAAAATGAGAATAGGGCCCAGCGAAACCTAAGAATTTTCTGTTGGAAGGTTTTATGGGAATATGAAGATAAGCTTAATTTAGATCTAGAGTGGCCATAAAGGCCTGGGCTGGTAATAATGGAAGAAGTGTTTGAAGAGATAACAATCTGAAGGATGGAACTTTTAGGTAAATGTTTAGAAAGGATAAATCTAGCATTGGTCTCAAAGGGCCATCTTTTTTGGGGACCAGAAAAAGTCTTGAGTAGAAGCCTTTTCCTTCCTGCCCTGGAGAGAGAGGTTCTATGGTTCTTAATCTCAGCAGGTCTTGCAGTATGTGAGGGATGAGGTGGAGTTAATTTTCTGGGGGAAAAGGAATGCCGCGTGTAAGGGGGTTTTCCTTCTAAGAAAGGAAATATCCATTTTGTGTGATTGCCAGTACCCAGCTGTCTGATGTGATAGACTTCCAAATGGGGAGGCAGTGGGAGAGGTGGGCTGACAAGGGGAGATGGGCAAGGCAGTCACGCATTGTTGGTTCCACTTCTGTCTTGAAAACACTGTCTTTGACTAGGCTGTGAGGCAAGTGGTCTGGAGGAGGTTTGTCTCCTGGTTCCTCTCCTATGTCTGGAAGAGTAAGGGGGAGCACAGGAGGGGGGGGGGCCTCCTGACAAAGGTGGTCTTAGGAGGATAATTCCTGTAATACTTAGGGATGGGGTACACAAGCAAGTGCTTGATGTCCTAAATCTCTTTACCTTTTTCCTGCAGTTTTTGAAAAGTTCTGAAAACTGTTAACTAAACAGGAGGTTGTGGTCTAATGGGGCATCTAGGATTTTAGACTCAAAATCCTCTGGTAGGGGTTGGAGGCATAGCCAAGAACATCTGCAGAGTACTGATGCAGATGCAGCAGACCTTGCAGAGACCTCTGCTGCATCGTAACTGGATCTAATAGAATGTCTGGCTACCTGGGAAGCAAGAGACAGTTTAGATGCTTTCTCAGTTTTGGTGGGGCAGTCAAAGGTGGATGCCAATAAAGTACAAGGCTGTGAAACTAGGGTAAAGGCATACTTTATCATGTGGGTTTGGTATTTGATAGCTCTGAAGGCCAAGGTGGAAGAGGTGTAAACCTTTCCCATCCTGTCCATGCTTTTCCTATCCTTATCAGTAGGCAGAAGAGACGATGAAGGAATCAGTCTAAATTGCTTATCAGGGGATACAGCAATTACAGAAGGGTCTGCCAAAAGTGGCTTTACTAGGAATTTCTGTTCATCTGGAAGGTTGTAGAACTTGTCCGGTCTCTTAGGGGCTTGGAGGTTGAGAAAGTACAGTTGTGTAGACTTACCATAAATTTAGATGTTTGAGTGTATTCACTGTTGCAGTCATTACATTTGGGTTATCTACTTGCTGGTAGCCCTCAGTCGGCCTGATTAACAAAGTCTTGGGTGCTGCGTTGGTTGCTGTCCGTTCTTCCATGGCGTCAGGTCGTCAGGGGTATAAAACATGCAGCTGATGCAATTACATCAATTTTTCTTGCCCCAGATGTCAGGTGCCCCCCCCCCCCCCAATGGGAAGCAATTAAACAAAAAAGCACAAAGATATACCTCCAGCAAAAAAAGCAAATACACCAAAAAGGCTTTTCAGCATAGTAAAGGAAAGTAGAGGTATAGCCAAAAGAAGTTAGGGGGCTGGTGGGAGGGTAATCAGGACTGCAACAGTGAATACACTCGAACAACTACATTTATGGTAAGTGTACACAACTGTACTATGTTCTTTGTGTTTCACTGTTGCAGTCATTACATTTGGGTAGATTCCCAAAGCTATGGTTGGGAGGAGGAATTTAGATAGCATTAGGGCCAGCTATAAGAACCTGCAAGACTGCAGTGGCAAAGCAGCTCCGGACTTAGAGAAAATTGGCAAATGATAATGCTTGGTGAAAATATGTACAAAACTCCAGGGTAGCAGCTTCTAGGATGTCCCTGGTAGGAACGCCTCTGAGAAAGGCTGTAGAGGTAGATGCAGCCCTGGTGGAGTGAGGTCTGATCCCCTGGGGGATAGGTTTTCCATGGTGCTTATAGCAGAAATGAGTGCAATGGATTATCCATTTAGAAATTATTTGCTTTGAAATAGCCTTCCCCTCTGCCCTTGCAGCAAATGCCACCAGCAGTTGTTCAGATTTCCTTTGAGGTTTCGTCCTGTCCAAGTAAAATTTAAGTTGTCTGTGCACATCTAAGGAATGCAGTATCCATTCCCCTTTATTCTGTGGATTGGGAAAGAAGGTTGGCAAATGAATGGACTAATTAAAAGCCACACTGGATACCACCTTGGGCATGAAGGATGGATTGGTTCTGAGGGACACCCTGTCCGCATGAAAGATGATGAAAGGCTCCACTCCCATAAGGGCATGTAATTCAGATACCCTTCTAGCTGAAGTGATTGCTAAAAGGAAAGTGGTTTTCAAAGAAAGAAATTTTAAGTCTGCAGTAGCAGCTGGCTCGAAAGGAGGTAGAGTGAGTTTCTCCAAGACAAAGTTAAGGTCCCAGGCTGAGGTTGGAGCTCTCCTGGGTGGGCTCAAATTTTTGGCCCCTCTGAGGAACTGCTTGAGCAGTGGATGAGAGAAGAGAGGAGGTTCTGTGTTTTAATGAGCTGAAATGGCTGAGGCATGGATTTTAATGGAGGAAAAAGACAGGCCATTGTGAAGCATCTCAGTTAAGTATTGTAAAATCTGAGGTAAAGTGGGCACTGCTGTGCTCATCCCTTAAGACTGGTTCCAGGCACAGAATCTTTTCCATTTTTCTGCATAAGATTTTCTAGTAGTAGGTCTCCTTGCCTCTAAAATGATATTCATCACAGGTTTGCTGTCAGAAGGTAAAGAAGCTGAGGGTGCAGAATCTGGTTCTCCTGCTGAGACAGCAGGGAAGGAGTCTGAGGCAGGTGCCATGGAAATAACCGTGACACACTGCGCAGGAGGGGGTACCAGTGTTGGCGAGGCCAGTCTGGAGAAATCAAAATCATTGGCTTGTCCTGTTTGATTTTTAGTAGTACTTTGGAGAGCAGAGGCGGGAAGGCATAGACCGATAGGTTTTTCCAGCTGAAGAACACAGCATCCACTTTCCAGGCAGGTTTGTGGGGAGTCCTTGTGCAAAATTTGTCCAATTGGTAGTTCTGGGGAGAGGCAAACAGGTCTATATAGTACAGTTGTGTACACTTACAATAAATGTAAATGTTAGAGTGTATTCACTGTTGCAGTCATTACATCTGGGTAATCTGCTGGCAGGTTGCCCTCAGTTGGCCTGAATTCCAAAGTCTTGGGTCCTGCGTCGGTTGCCATCACTTCTTCCATGACATCAGGTCGTCAGGGGTATAAAACAGGCAGCCAACGCCATTTCTTTAGTTTTTCTTGCCCCAGATGTCAGGTGCCCCCCAAATGGGGAGCAAAAATATATATATATAAATATATATATAATTATATATACATCCAACAACATAAACTTTACCTTCATTTAAAAGCAAATACACCACAAAGGCTGTAGAATATAGTGAAGGAAAGAGAAGCTCCAGAATAAAAGGGGGATGGTGAGCGGGTAACCCGGACTGCAACGGTGAATACACTAGAACATCTACATTTGCGGTAAGTGTACACAACTGTACTACGTTCTTCGTGTTTCACTGTTGCAGTCATTACATTTAGGCAGACTCCCAAAGCTATGGATGGGAGGCTGGAGCTAAACAGCAGTAGGGGCGGCTATAAGGCCCTGCAGAACTGCAGTGGCAAAGCCTGCCCTGGACTTAGAGAAGAGAGGCAAATGATAATGCTTTGTAAATGTATGAACAGAACTCCAAGTAGCAGCTTCTAGAATGTCTTTGGTTGGTACCACTCAGAAAAGCTGCTGAAGTAGATGCAGCCCTGGTGGAATGAGACCTAATGCCCTTGGGCACCGGTTTACAATGATGTAAGTAGCAGAAACAAATGCAGTGCCTTATCCACTTTGAAATAGTCTGCTTTGAAATAGCCTTTCCCTCTGATCCTGCAGCAAATGCCACCAGCAGCTGCTCTGTTTTTCTTTGAGCTTTGGTCTTGTTTAAGTAGAACCTTAGTTGTCTGTGAACGTCCAAGGAATGCAGAATCTGCTCCCCCTTGCTCTGCAGATTTGGATAAAAAAGTTGGCAGATGAATAGTTTGGTTAAGAGCCACACTGGAAACCACCTTGGGCGTAAAGGAAGGATTGGTCCTTAGGGACACCCTGTCTGGGTAAAATATGATAAAAGGCTCCACAGCCATGAGGGCCTGTAGCTCTGAAACCCTTCTTGCTTAAGTGATTGCCAGGAGCAAAGCTGTTTTCCATGATAAAAACTTTATATCTGCAGTAGCAGCTGGTTCAAATGGAGGCAGGGTGAGCTTTTCCAACACAAAATTGAGGTCCCATGCAGGAATTGGTGTTCTTCTGGGAGGCCTTACATTTTTGGCCCCTCTAAGATACTGTTTTAGCAAAGGGTGAGAAAAGGGTGGCCCTGTGTTGTAATCAGGCGAGATGGCAGAAGCATGGATTTTTATTGATGAAAAAGATAGGCCTTTGTCAAGCATCTCAGTCAAGTATTGTAAAATCTGAGGAATATTTGGCTTTGCTATATCAGTTCCTTGTGCTTGGTTCCAAGCACAGAATCTCTTCAATTTATCAGCATAAGATTTTCTAGTACTAGGCCTTCTGGCTTCCAAAATGACATCCATCACAGATTTACTGAGAGGTGGTGTTTGAATAACTACATGATCAGCCATGCTGCCAGGCTCAGTGTTTGGAGCGGATTGTGCATGATCTGATTGTTTTGCTGAGACAGTAAATGATGTATTTGAGGCAAGTACCAAGCTGGGAGTTGAGACCTATTCCTTAGGATTGGATACCAGTGTTGGCGGGGCCAGTCCGGAGCAATTAGAATCATTTTTGGTTTTTCTTGTCTGACCTTTAGTAGGACCTTGGGAAGAAGAGGCAGAGGAGGGATGGCGTAAACTGATAGGTTTTTTCAACTGAAGGATAGGGCATCCACTTTCCATGCTTGTCTGTGATAAGTCCTTGCGCAGAATTTGTCCAGCTGAGAATTTGTCCAGCTGAGAATTCCGAGGAGAGGCAAATAGATCTATGTCCGGGCCCCCCATTTCTTTGTTATCATGATGAAGACTTGTGGATCCAATTTCCACTCGTGAGGGTCCATAAGGTTTCAGCTTAAGTCGTCTGCCAGACTATTTTGTTTTCCTGGCAGGAATTGAGCTTGAAGATGTACTTGGTAAGTCAAGGCTGTGTCCCACAATGCCATGGCTAGTCTGCAAAGGGGGTATATGTGTGTGTGCCCCCCTGCTTGTTTATGTACTACATAAAGTACAGTTTTGTACCTACCATAAATGTAGATGTTCGAGTGTTCACACTGCTACAGTCATTACACTTGGGTTATCCTGCCATCAGGTGGTCGCGCAGTCAGCCAGAGTTCAAAAGTCTTGGTCCAGCGTCGGCTGCTGTCGCTTCTTCCCTGACGTCAGTGCTCCAGGGGTATATAAGATGCATCCGACGCCATTTTCTATAGTTTTTCTTGCCTCAGATGTCAGGTGCCCCCAAGTAGGTAGGCAATACATATTGCTAACAAAACATATATATAAAATAAAACAATACCTTCGGTTACAAGCAAATACACCACAAAGGTTGTATAGGATAAAAAGGTATAGGTAAGTCCAGCTAGGACAGAAGGGATGGAGGGAGGGTAACCTGGGCTGCAGCAGTGTGAACACTCGAACATCTACATTTATGGTAGGTACAAAACTGTACTATGTTCATCGTGTTACACTGCTGCAGTCATTACACTTTGGTAGAATCCCAAAGCTAAGGTTGGGTGGCTGGTCTATTGGCTATGAGGCCCTGCAGAACTGCAGTGGCAAATCCTGCACTGGATTTAGAGTAAAGAGGCAAGTGGTAATGCTTGGTAAAGGTGTGCACTGAACTCCAAGTTGCAGCCTCCAAAATTTCCTTGGTTGGTACTCCTCTGAGAAAGGCTGTTGAAGTGGCTGTTGCTCTGGTAGAATGTGGCCTAATGTTATTAGGGACTGATTTTCCATGCTGTGTGTAGCAGTAACGAATACAGTGTCCTATCCATTTGGAGATGGTCTGCTTTGAGATAGCCTTGCCCTGTGATCCTGCAGCATATGCTACAAACAGTTGCTCAGTTTTCCTGAAAGCTTTTGTTTTGTCCAAGTAGAAGCGTAGCTGCCTGTGTATGTCCAAAGAGTGCAGAAGTTTCTCCCCTTTATTCTGGGGGTTTGGATAAAAAGTTGGCAAATGGATGTTTTGGTTAAGAGCCACACTAGATACCACCTTTGGCATAAAGGTAGGGTTTGTCCTTAAAGAAACCCTGTCCTGATGAAAAATTATAAAAAGTTCCACTGCCATTAATGCCTGTAGCTCTGAGACTCTTCGTGCTGACGTTACTGTCAGGAGCAGAGCTGTTTTCCATGATAAAAATTTTAGATCGGCTGTACTGGCTGGCTCAAAAGGTGGCAGGGTCAGTTTTTCCAAAACAAAATTGAGGTCCCAAGTTGGTGCTGGTGCTCTCCGAGGCGGTCTTATGTTTTTAGCCCCTCTGAGGTACTGCTTTAGCAAGGGATGAGAGAATAAAGGAGGATCCGTGTTATAATGTGCTGAAATGGCAGAGGCGTGGATCTTAATTGATGAGAAGGATAGGCCTTTGTCCAGCATCTCAGTTAAGTATTGTAAAATCTGAGGAATGTTTGGGACAAGAGGGTCAAGGCTTTGAGCCTAGTTCCAGGCGCAGAATCGCTTCCATTTTTCTGAGTAAGATTTCCTGGTCTCCAAAATGACATCCATAACAGCTTTATAGAGAGGTGTTGCCTGTTTGACTAATGAATCTGCTATGTAGCCAGGTTGAGGGTTTTGAGCTGACCGTGCAGGATCTGATTGTTTTGTTGAGTCAGGTGGTGTGAAATTTGAGGCAAAATCCATGGTGGGCCTTGAGCTAAGTTCTTTAAGATTGGGTACCACTGCTGGCGTGGCCAGTCTGGAACAATCAGGATCATCTGTGGTTTTTCTTGTCTGGCTTTTAGGAGTACCTTTGAAAGGAGAAGAAGTGGTGGGAAGGCATAAACTTTTAGGCTTTTCCAGTTGAACGAGAGCACATCCACTTTCCATGCTTGTGTGTGGTAAGTCCTTGTGCAGAATTTTTGTAGTTGGCAGTTCAGTAGGGAGGCAAAAAGATCCATGTCTGGCATCCCCATTTTTGCGTTACCATGCTGAAGATTTGTGGATTCAATTTCCATTTGTGAGGGTCCATGATATTTCTATTTAGATAGTCTGCCAGAGTATTTTTCTTTCCTGGCAGGAATTGTGCTTGCAGATGAACTTGATAAGTTAGAGCTGTGCTCCACAAGGTCATGGCTTGCCTGCATAGGGGATAAGAATGAGTGCCCCCTTGCTTGTTTATGTACCACATTACTGTGGTGTTGTCTGTCTTTAATAATAATTGTCCTGGATGCAGAAGGTCCTTGAAAGCTGTTAGGGCATTTTGAACAGCCAACATTTCTTTTTGATTGATGTGAAGATGCATTTGGTCTGTGGTCCACTTGCCCTGAATACATTTTCCTGCCATGTGTGCTCCCCAGGCATAATCCGAAGCATCTGTTGTTAGAGTCTGCCTGGCTGTGGGTAGAATGAAAGGCTGACCCTTGTTGAGGTGACATGCCTGTGCCCACCATCGAAACTCCTGTTGTAGGCAGGGAATTACTGGTATTACTGCTTCTAAACTGTGAGAGTGTTGAGTCCAAACACTTTTTAGGCACCACTGTAATTTCCTCATATGCAGTCTGGCATATGGAATTAGTAGTATGCAGGATGCCATGAATCCCAGGGCCTGCAGAATTGTTTTTGCAGGGAGATGGACTTTTTTGCCAGTAACTGAAAATATTGAGTCAGTTGTCCTTGTTTGTCTGGCGTGAGATAAGCCATCTGGGCCGTTGTATTTAAGCTGGCACCCAGGAATATTATCTGTTGTGAGGGCACTAGTTTTGACTTACTTTCGTTTACTGTGTACCCTAGAGAAATTAGCACCTTTTTACAAACGCCAGATGCTTTAGAAGAATGTCTTTAGTCTCTGCTTGAATGAGGCAGTCATCCAGGTATGGATATATTTGAATTCCTTTTTGTCTGCAAAATGCAATTACTGGTGCCAGGCACTTTGTAAAGACCCTGGGCGCAGTAGATAAGCCAAAGGGCAGTGCAGAGAATTGGTAGTGCATTGTACCAGCTTTGAATCTGAAGTATCTTCTGCAATTTTGTCTGATAGGGACATGCAGGTATGCCTCTGAGGTCCAGAGTAACAAGCCAAGCCTTCTTGCCCAGCATGGGAAGAAGCTGCTGTAGTGTCAACATTTTGAATTTCGGAACATCCAGGTAAGTATTTAGAGTTGAAAGGTCTAGTATGGGTCTCTAGGCTTTGTCCTTTCTGGGGACCAGGAAGAGTCTTAAGTAAAATTCTTGTCCTTGTTCTTGCTGTGGTACTTTTTGAATAGCTCTCATGTCCATGAGGGCTGAAATTTGTTTTTGAGCCTCTGCCCATTGATTTTGTGGCAGGTTTGGCATTCCTTTTAGCCTTGGTAAAGTGTGAAAGCGGAACCTGTAACCTTGAGACACAATATCCAGAACCCATTTGTCTTGGGTGATTGTTTGCCAATTTTGAGAAAAAAGTGCTAGTTTTCCCCCTAAGAGTGCTGCCAAAAGGGAAGTGCTTGGCATATGAAGGGGGGAGTCATTGGGACTGTTTCCTGTAAGGTTGAGACTTGTCCTCACCTCCTTTTGGGGTTGAGGTACCCCACTGTCGTCGTCTGTTAGAGCCTTGGGGTTGAGATCTGCCACTTGGGCGTCTGTACCTGCCTCTCTGTGGCCTGTCTGACACTAGAAAGGACCAATTTTTTGTAGGCCAACTCCTGCTAAATCGAGGTGGCTGTACCTGTAAGAAATCTTTGACTGCTTACATAGATTTAGCTTTATCCTCCATTTTCTTTAACACCTCTTCTGCCTTAACCCCAAACAAGGTATCATGCTGTAAAGGAGCATCCAATAATTTTGCCTTAACATGATCAGGTAAACTCTGTTCTTTTAAGCAAGCATGTCTTCGAATCACAGAACCTGTAACTGCGGCTCTACAAGAGGCCTCTAAAGAGTCAAAGCCACATTGCAGAGTATGTTTTCCCACCTGTTCAACTGCATGCAATAAATCCTGCATTTCTTTATAGTCAGGAGCTTCTGAGCTTCCAAGCATTTTCTGTTTTAACTGAGCCATTAAATATTGTTGGTACTTAAGCATGTGAAACTGGCAATTTAAAGCCCTTACTGCTAAAGTTGCAGAAGTGTAAACTTTCTTCCCCCATCTATCCAATGCTCTAGAATCTCTGTCAGAGGGGACTGGATTTTTTGCAATGGAAGCCTTAACCCCTTTGGGACCCTGGGAAATGGTTTCTGGATCAGCAGAAGGGTTTTTATAGAGAAACTTGTGAGAGTCTGGGACTCTATAATACCTATCTGGCTTGGCTGGTGCAGGGGGCAAAGAATCAGGAGATAAGCTGGATTCAGAGAAAATATCATCCACAATATCTAACACAGGCGGAATAGCCAGGGGCCTGTGCTGAGGCAATAAAATTAAGTCCCTGAGCCTTTTCTTGGATTCTGAATAATCCTGACTTTCCCAATGGAAATGCTCCCTCATGGTATGTAAAGTTTCCCCAAAAGAATAATCCTCAGGAGGAGAGGCTGAAGGGATAGATTCTTCAGCATCAGAGTCCTCATAGGGGGGTAAAGAGTATCCCTGGTCTGAAGAGGAATCAGAGGAAATGGAAACCTGATCAGAGGAATCATAGTCTGTATCCTGCCTAGGCCTTTTCTCAGGAGGGGGATGGGAACCCCTGATTAGAGTAATGATGTCTTCGGCCATTTTAAGCATCTGTTTCTTAGGCATGGAGGCTGTCCAGGAGAATGCTGTACTTGCTTCTTTGTCTTTAATGGTGTTTTTGTCTTGGCTGTTGCTTTAATGGTAAGTTGTGAAGGTCTGAAAACACCCTCAGAAGCCGATGCCTGCTCAGCGGCTCCGGACCCATCTGAGGGAGTAGTTTCCGTAGGCCAATACCTTGAGTTTCCAGAGGTCTAGTTGTCTCCACATGGGAGTTGGAGGCAGCCTGTGGCTCTGAGGTAGTGGGTGTCAGGGGCTGCGAAAGCGCCTCATTGAGAACCGGCGACTGGCCTGGAAGAGGCTTTGTCGTCGGTTTTGGAACTTGGATGTCTGTCTTTATCCTTGTCTTTGCATTTTTTCAGAATTGCGGTCGTCGGTTGATCCGACAGCATAGTATAATTGAACCTCGGCGAAAGTAGTGCAAAGCAAAATCAAAACATCGTTTTATAGTGCGTTTGTTAAATCTAGCACAAAACCGACAACTAGTGACGTCGTGATCAGGGCCTTGGCATGGAATACAGTAAGAGTGGAAGTCCTTATGCGGTATTTGCTTCCCACAAGAAATACAATTAACAACTTTTTTTTTTTTTGACATCGGTCTGAGGCAAGAAAACAGTTTCCCCAACGGGGTACTTAGCTTTATTGAAGACTTCGGATCTGAAATTCGACTTCGAAAATCTCAGGAGTCGGCCAACCAGCACTTGCGAACTGCTTTTGCTTCGGGCACCGCGCGGCAAGAAAGACAGAAGAAAATGGCGTCGGATGCATCTTATATACCCTTGGCGCACTGACGTCAGGGAAGAAGCGACAGCAGCCGACGCCGGACCAAGACTTTGGAACTCTGGCCGACTGCGGGACCGCCTGACGGCAGGATAACCCAAGTGTAATGACTGCAGCAGTGTAACATGATGAACATCCGTGGTGTTGTCTGTCTTTAACAGTAGTTGTTCTGGATGAAGTAAGTCCTTGAAGGCTGTCAGGGCATTCTGAACAGCTAACATCTCTTTCTGGTTGATATGCAGATGCATTTGTTTTGGGGTCCATATGCCCTGAATGCATCTTCCCGCCAGGTGGGGCCCCCATGCATAGTCTGATGCATCTGTAGTTAAGGTTTGGGTGGCAGGGGGTAGAGTGAAAGACTGTCCCATGTTCTGGTGACATGTCCCTGCCCACCAAAGAAACTCCTGTTGTAGGCAGGGAATGAGAGGAATCATTGTTTCCAGACTGTGACAATGTTGACTCCATAAACTCTTAAGGTACCATTGCAGTTTCCTCATATGCAGTCTTACATATGGAATCAGTAGAATGCAGGATGCCATGAACTCCAAAGCCTGCAGAACTTGTCTTGCAGATAACTGGGTTTTTGTTGCCATCTGTTTGAAGAAAATAGTCAGTTGCCTTTGTTTGTCTGGCATGAGGAAAGCCATCTGGGCAGTTGCATTCAAGCTTGCACCCAGGAATGTTATCTTTTGAGAGGGTACCAATTGTGATTTCTTTTCATTTATTATGTACCCTAGGCATGTTAGAAGCCTTTTCATAAATGCCAGATGCTGATGAATGTCCTTGTTTTCTGCTTGAATTAGACAGTCGTCCAAGAAAGGATAGATTTGTATACATCTTTGTCTGCAAAATGCAATTACTGGTGCCAGGCACTTTGTAAAGACCCTGGGCGCAGTAGATAAGTCAAAGGGCAGTGCAGTGAATTGGTAATGCATGAAGCCAGCCTTGAAACGGAGGAATCTTCTGCACAATTCACTTATTGGGATATGCAGGTATGCCTCTTTTAAGTCTAAAGTCACTAGCCAAGCGTTCTTGCCCAGCATGGGCAGAAGCTGCTGCTAAGTCAGCATTTTGAATTTTGGAATGTCCAGGAATGTTATCAAAATTGATAAATCCAGTATTGGGTGCCAGGACTTGTCTTTTCTGGGTACCAAGAACAGTATAGAGTAAAACCCTTGTCCTTTTTCCTGTTTTGGCACTGGCTGAATAGCCCCCATATCCATGAGGGACGTAACTTGTTTCTGTGCCTCTGCCCGTTGATTTTTTGGCAGATCTGGCCAACCATTTGGAACTGGCACAGTGTGGAAATGAAATCTGTATCCCTGGGATACTATGTTTAACACTCACTTGTCCTGGGTTATTAACTGCCAATTTTGAGCATAAAGTGCTAATTTTCCCCCTAAGGGAGCTGCCAAAAGATAAGTGCTTGGTGATGACAGAGGGAAGTCATTGAGACTGTTTACTGTAGGGTTGCGCTTTGTTTCCTTCAGATTTGGAGGTAGAGGCACAACATTGCTTTGATCTGTACGAATCCTGTGACTGGTATCTGAAGCCTTTAAGACACCTGGATTTTCCCCGTGGAGCTCTGTCGGACACAGGAAAGGACCAATTTTTTGTAGGCCAGTGTCTACTGAACCTTGGCAGCTGCACTTGTAAGAAGTCTTTTACAGTTTGCATAGACTTAGCTTTGTCTTCCATTTTCTTTAAAACCTCTTCTGCCTTAATACCAAACAGAGTATCATGCTGTAAAGGTGCATCCAGCAATTTAGCTTACCATGATCAGGCAAATTTTGCTCTTTTAGCCAGGCATACCTTCTAATCACAGATCCAGTAACTGCGGCCCTGCAGGAGGCCTCTAAGGAATCAAAACCACATTGCAAAGTATGCTTTCCAACTTGTTCTGCTGCATGCAATGATTCCTGCAATTCTTTATTTTCTACACATTCAGAAATCATCATCATTTTCTGTTTCAGTAATCCCATAACATACTGTTGATATTTAAGCATATGAAACTAGCAGTTTAAGGTCCTAATTGCCAAGGTTGCAGATGTATAAACCTTCTTTCCCCATCTATACAGCGCCCTGGAATCTCTGTCAGAGGAGGAAGGATTTTTAGCTGTCGAGGCCTTTGGGACCCTGTGACATAATTTCAGGGTCAGCAGCAGGGTTTTTAAATAAAAATTTGGTTGAGTCAGGAACCCTGTAATATCTGTCTGGCTTGCTAGGAGCCGGAGGTAAGGAGTCTGGAGTCAAGCTTGACTCCGAAAACACACCATCAACAATGTCTAAGACAGGAGGTATGGCTAAAGGCCTATGCTGAGGGAGAAGAAGGAAATCCCTAAGCCTCTTTTCTGATTCTATGAAATCTTGACTCTCCCAATGAAAATGTTCCCTCAAAGTATGCAAGGTTTCTCCAAAGGAACAATCTTCAGGAGGAGATGCAGATGGGATGGATTCCTCTGCATCAGAATCATCATAGGGTGGTATAGAAAATTCCTGATGAGAAGAGGAATCAGATGAAATAGAAACCTGATCTGAATATTCATAATCAGTGTCTTGCCCAGGCCTCTTATCAGGAGGGGTTGAGAACCCCTGATCAAGGTAATTAGGTCTTCAGCCATTTTGATCATCTGTTTTTCTGGGCATAGAGGCCTGAGCACATGGCTCATGCGTCAGTTTCTTAGCTTTAGAGGTTGCTTTCGTCTTTGATTTTGAAGCTGGCATCAGTTTTATATAGAAATGCTGAGGTCTGAAGACACCCTCAGAAGCCAGTGCCTGCTCAGCGGCTCCGGACCCATCTGAGGGAGAGACATCCGCAGGTACAATACTCTGAGAATCTCGCGGCATGCTGGACTCCACATGGGTCTCGGTAGAGGCCTGAGACTCGAAAGTAGCGGGTATCAGGGGCTGCGAAAACACCTCACTGAGTAACGGCGAACCGGCGACTTGTGTAGGAGAAGCTTCGTCGTCGGATTTGGACCTCGACAGTCTGTCCCTGTCCTTTTCTTTGCGTTTTTTGTGAACTCCGGTAGTCGGATTGCTATCAGACGACATTTCAGGATAGTTAAATCTGTTTCCAAAATATTTTGAAGCAAAGATATACAGACGCTTAATAGTGCGTTGGTTAAATCTAGCACAAAACCGACAGCTAGGCACATTATGATCTGGGCCTAGGCAAGGAATACAGTACAAATGGAAATCCTTATGAGGTATTTGCTTCCCACAAGTAATGAAATTATTAACTTTTACTGACATCGGTATGGAGCAAGAAAAAGCTTCCCCAATGGGGTACGTAGCTTTAGCTGAAGACTTTGGTTCTGAAACTCGAATTTGAAAATTTCAGGAGTCAGCCGACCAGCACTTGCGAACTGCTTCTGCTTCAGGCACTGCGCAGCAAGAAAGACTAAAGAAAATGGTGTCGGCTGCCCGTTTTATACCCCTGATGACCTAACATCATGGAAGAAGAGACAGCAACCGCAGCAGGACCCAAGACTTTGGAATTCAGGCAGACTGAGGGCAACCTGCCAGCAGATTACCCAGATGTAATGACTGCAATAGTGAAACACGAAGAACATCTGGGCTTCCCCATTTGCTTGCCAACATGTTGAAAATCCTTGGTTCCAGTTTCCACTCGTGTGGGTCCATGAGGTTTCTGCTTAGTCCTTCTGCCAGTGTATTTAATTTTCCTGGCAAGAATTGAGCTTGTAGGTGCACTTGGTAGCTCAAGGCTGTGTTCCACAATGCCATGGTTAGTCTGCAGAGGGGGTAAGAATGTGTACCCCCCTGCATGATTATGTACCACATAACAGTGGTGTTGTCCATCTTTACCATTAGTTGTCCTGGAAGAATGTGGTCCTTGAAGGATGTCAGAGCATTCTGCACAGCTAACATTTCTTTTTGATTGATATGCAGGTGCATTTGACTTGGGTTTTATTTGCCCTGAATGCACTTGCCTGTCAGGTGAGCCCCCCCCCATGTATAGTCTGATGCATCTGTTGTTAGGGTTTGGGCGACAGGGGGTGGTGTGAAAGGTAGTCCCTTGTTTTGATGGCAGGCCTCTGCCCACCAAAGGAACTCTAGGCGTAGGCAAGGTATGATAGGAATCATTGTTTCTAGGTCTTGAGAATGTTGACACCATAGGCTTTTTAGATACCACTGTAGTTTCCTCATATGCAGTCTTACATATGGAATTAGAAGAATGCAGGAGGCCATGAACTCCAAGGATTGCAGTATTTGTCTTGCAGATAGCAGGGTTTTTGTGGCCACTCGTTTGATTGTCAAATTAATTTACTTTTCTGGCGTGAGGTAAGCCACCTGGGAAGTTGTATTCAAGCTTGCTCCCAGGAATATAATTTGTTGACAGGGTACCAGGTGTGATTTCTTTTCATTTATGGTGTACCTCAGACAAGTTAGAACCCTTTTTACAAAAGCTAGATGATTCAAGTATGTACTGGCTTTCTGCCTGAATTAGACAATCGTCCAGTTTTGGGTATATTTGAGTATTTCTTTGCCTGCAAAATGCAATGACTGGAGCTAGGCACCTTGTGAATACCCTGGGAGCAGAAGACAAGCCAAAGGGCAGTACAGATAACTGATAGCGCGTGTAGTCTGCTTTGAAGCGTAGGTATCTTCTGCAAGATTCCCTGACTGGGATGTGCAGGTATGCTTCTTTTAAATCTAGTGTTGACAACCAGGCATCTTTGCCTAGCATAGGAAGTAATTGAAGTGTCAGCATCTTGAATTTTGGAATCTCCAAAAAGGTGTTTAGTGTAGACGGGTCCAAGATAGGACGCCATGAATTGTCTTTTCTGGGTACCAGGAAAAGTCTTGAATAGAAACCTTGTCCCTTTTCCTCTTCTGGTACCAGCTGAATAGCCCCCATGCTTAAGAGAGAAAGTACTTGTTTTTGGGCCTCTGCCCACTGATTTGGGGGTAGGTCCGGCCACCCACTTGGTGTTGGCAACGTGTGGAAGTGAAATCTGTATCCCTGGGACACTATATTTAAAACCTATTTGTCCTGGGTAATGAGTTCCCAATTCTTTGCATGAAGAGCAATCTTTCCCCCCAAAGAGGCAGTAAGTTGATTAGTGCTTGGAAATTTTAAAAGGAAGTCACTGGGACAGTTTAAAATATGGGGGAGTCTTATTATTCCCAGACTTGGAAGTGGAGGCCCCCCCCACTGCTTAGTTCTGAGAGTCCCCTCGGACTGAAACCAGGGTTTTTTGCTGTGTCGGGTTTAGTTTGAGAAGACCTGGAAGGGGCTGGAAAGGACCAATTCCTAGAGGGCCAGTGCCTACTAAATCTAGGAGGCTGAACTTGTAAAAAATCTTTAACAGTTTGCATAGATTTAGCTTTATCTTCCATCTTTTTAAGATCTTCCTCAGCCTTGTTGCCAAACAGGCGGTCCTGATTTAAAGAAGCATCCAACAATTTAGCTTTTAACATGATCAGGCAAAAATTGCTCCTTATGCCAAGCATGCCTTCTGAGCACAGACCCAGTAACAGCAGCCCTGCAAGAGGCCTCTAATGAATCAAAACCACATTGCAAAGTATGTTTTCCAACTTGTTCGGCAGAATGCATTAAATCCTGTAATTCTTTATTTTCCACACAGTCAGGAATCAACATAATTTTCTGTTTAAGCAGTCCAATAATATGTTGCTGATATTTTAACATATGCAACTGGCAGTTAAAAGCCCTAATGGCCAAGGTTGCAGAAGTGTAAACCTTCTTACCCCATCTATCAAGCGCCCTGGAGTCTCTTATCAGAAGAGATAGGATTTTTAGCAGAAGAAGCGTTAATGCCCTTGGGCCCCTGTGACAGTCTCTGGATCTGCAATAGGATTTTTGAAAAGGAACTTGTGGGACTCAGGGACCCTGTAGTATCTTTCAGGTTTTCTGGGAGCAGGAGGCAGGGAATCAGGGGCCAAACTAGATTCCTAAAAAGCATCAACAATGTCTAGTACAGGAGGAATAGCTAAAGGCCTACGCTGAGGTAGGAGAAGGAAACCCTTAAGCCTTTTTTTTGAATCAGAAAAATCCTGGCTTTCCCAGTGGAAATGCTCCCTTAAGAGTATGTAAGGTTTCCCCCAAAGAAAAATCCTCAGGAGGGGAAGCAGAGGGAATAGAGTCCTCTGCATCAGAATCTTCATAAGTAGGTAAGGGCAAATCCAGATCATCAGAAGAGTCAGAAAAAAACAGAATCCTGATCAGAAGAGTCATAATCAACTTCAGTCCTAGGCCTCTTAGAAGGGGGGGGGGGGTGGTGGCTACCCCTGATTAGAGTTATTAGATCTTCAGCCATTCTTATCATTTGTTTTTTACGCATAGAGGCCTGAGCATGTGGCCTGGGCGTCGGCTTTTTAGACATGGATCGAGATTTAGGCCTAAGTAATGAAGGAGGCGTTGATTTAATATGCAAGTCCGTAGGCCTGAATACACCCTCAGAAGCCTGTGCCTGCACAGTGGCTCCGGACCCATCCAAGGTAGAGACATCTGCAGGTTCCATAGTTGAAGCATCTCGCAGCATACCGGACTCCAAATAGGTCTCAGTAGAGGCCTGCGAATCAGAAGTAGCAGGTATTAGGGGCTGTGAAAGCGCCTCACTCAGAACTGGCGACTGGCTTAGGAGAAGAGTCGTTGGCAGTTTTGGACCTCAGCACCCTCTCTCTGTCTTTATCTTTGCGTTTTTTCGGAATCCCAGAAGTCAGATGGCTAACAGACATTTCTGGATAATTAAACCGAGAACCGAAATATTTACAGGCAAAAATATACCGACGACGGATAGTGCGCTGATTAAATAAAGCACAAAACCGACAGCAAGGTACTTCGTGGTCAGGGCCTAGGCAAGGAATACAGTACGAATGAAAATCTTTATGAGGTATTTGCTTTCCACAAGTAATGCAATTATTAACTTTTACTGACATCGGTAAGGAGCAAGAAAAAGTTTCCTCAACAGGGTACTTAGCTTTAGTTGAAGACTTCGGTTCTGAAACTCAAAAACGAAAATTTCAGGAGTCAGCCGACCGGCATTTGCAAACTGCCTCTGCTTCGGGCACTGCACGGCAAGAAAAACTGATGTAAAGGCTTCGGCTGCATGTTTTATACCCCTGACGACCTGATATCATGGAAGAAGGGACAGCAACCGATGCAGGATTCAAGACTTTGTTTATCAGGCCGACTGAGGGCTACCTGCAAGCAGATAACCCAAATGTAATGACTGCAACAGTAAAACACGAAGAACATCCTGGCAAGCAACATCCACACTTAGACAAGCCCACCTTTCTATTTTTATGTGCATTACTAATTGTATTATCACCTTCCAACCCTTCTTTAAAAGACCTGTCTTTGACTGGCTAACCTCAATTTTTTTTAAAAATGGACCAATCCATTCTAAAAAATGTTCCAATTCTTGAACAAACATTCACCTATCACCCATTCTACTGTGAATGTGGTAATGAATACATTCTTTTTGTTATTAAATTCTCTCTGTTTTTGCTCCCTTACTTGTCTGATGTCCTGATGTGATCTGCCCTCATTTAAAATGGGAGTATAAAAAACACAGTCTCTTAGTCAACACTTCATCCCTAATGTCCATTAAAATTTCATAGGGTAACCTCTTGTCAGGAACATATCTATCAATACTTTACATTCAGTAATGAATATTTCTGAATCTGATACCATGAGAGCCAATCGCACCATCTAGGTCCTTTACCACTGTCCTTTTCTGATAAACAGGATGCCAGCTATCAAAATGCAAGCACATATTGGAAATAATACTTTTCCTATGTATATTAGAATTATAACAAGATCTGTGTGTTTTCTTTGTTTACTCAACATCCAACTATACTATTTTACCTTGATCTTAAGTACAAGTAAACTTTAAAAAAATCTACTGTGTTGCTGATGTAGCTGAAGAATTCATGCAATCTTTACAAAGTATCATTCCACAAATTAAACACATCATCCAGGAAAAGTGTGTACATTAACCAAGAGTCTTTGAATTGATGTTAAACACACAGGAGTTCTCCTATCGTTCAATAACCACACTGGTGAAGCTGGGACTAGAGCATTCTCAACCAAGATAACTGGGTGAAACTGTTAGGAGTATTCTGTCCTAAGGAAAGAAGTCTGCTGGTTCCTTAATCCTGGAGTGATTGAAGGAGGAGTAATCAAGGTCTAAAGACAGAAGCCTGTCATTCCTTTTCCAGACAAACTGGAACTGTTAAACTAAACAACGTGTTCTTATAAGTATATTTTATGGTTTCTAATTGCAGTGTTGCACAAGCTGCTGCCTTGAAGCAAAGATGACAATGAATCTTAACTGTTTATTCTTTTATGTTACCCCCTTCTCAAAGTCTAAGTACAGAAAACTTATTCTTTGCTATTGACAATATAAACTAAATCGAACACTATCCAGGAAAAACAATGTCCATTTTTGTCCTTAATAACAAGAGTACAGTTGTGTACCTACCATAAATGTAGATGTTCGAGTGTATTCACTGTTGCAGTCATTACACTTGGGTTATCCTGCTGGCAGGCTACCCACAGTTGGCCTGAATTTCAAAGTCCTGGTCCGGCGTCGGTTGCTGTCGCCTCTTCCCTGACGTCAGAGCACCAGGGGTATATAAGATGCAGCAGATGCCATTTTCTTCAGTTTTTCTTGTCCCAGATGTCAGGTGCCCCCAAAAGGGTAGGCTAAAAAACATTGCTTAAAAAAAGCATGCACTAAAATAAACAATACCTTCATCTACAAGCAAATACATCACATAGGTTGTATAGAATAGAGAAGAACAGATAAGTCCCAGCAAAGAAAGGGGGATGGTGGGTGGGTAACCTGGACTGCAACAGTGAATACACTCGAACATCTACATTTATGGTAGGTACACAACTATACTATGTTCATCGTGCTTCACTGTTGCAGTCATTACACTTGGGTTGAATCCCAAAGCTGAGGTTGGGAGGCTGGGTCTAAGTAGAATTAGAAGAGGCTATGAGGCCCTGCAGAACTGCAGTGGCAAAGCCTGCTCTGGACTTAAAGTAAAGAGGTAAGTGGTAGTGCTTGGTGAAAGTTTGCACTGAACTCCAAGTTGCAGCCTCCAAAATTTCCTTGGTTGGTACTCCTCTGAGAAAGGCTGCTGAAGTGGCTGCTGCCGTGGTAGAATGTGGCCTAATATTCTTAGGCACTGACTTGCCATGCTGTGCATAGCAGAAACGAATACAGTGTCCTATCAATTTTGAAATAGTCTGCTTTGAGATGGCCTTTCCTTGTGATCCTGCAGCATATGCTACAAACAGTTGCTTAGTTTTTCTGAAAGCTTTTGTCTTGTCCAAGTAGAAGCGTAGCTGCCTGTGTATGTCCAAAGAGTGTAGAAGTCTCTCCCCTTTATTCTGGGGATTTGGATAAAATGTTGGCAAATGAATGGTTTGGTTAAGAGCCACACTGGATACTACCTTTGGCATAAATGTTGGGTTTGTCCTCAGAGAAACCCTGCCCGGATGAAAAATAAAAGGCTCCACTGCCATTAAAGCCTGTAACTCTGAGACTCTTCTTGCTGAAGTTATTGCTAGGAGCAGAGTAGTTTTCCATGATAAGAATTTTATATCAGCTGTACTGTCTGGCTCAAAAGGAAGCAGTGTGAGCTTTTCTAAGACAAAGTTGAGGTCCCATGTAGGTGTCGGTGCTCTCCTTGGGGGTCTTATGTTTTTTGCCCCTCTGAGGTCTTGTCTTAGCAGTGGATGAGAGGAAATAGGAGGTTCCGTATTGTAATGAGCTGAAATGGCAGAGGCATGGATCTTAATTGATTAGAAGGATAGACCTTTGTCAAGCATCTCAGTTAGGTATTGTAAAATCTGAGGAATATTCGGGACAAGTGGCTCAAGTTCTTGTGCCTGGTTCCAAGCACAGAATCTCTTCCATTTTTCTGCACAAGATTTCCTGGTGCTGGGCCTCCTGGCTTCCAAAATGACATTCATAACAGCTTTAGACAGAGATGTGTTCTGAGTGGCTATATTATCTGCCATGCAGCCAGATTTAAGGTTCTGAGTTGGCCGTGCAGGATCTGATTGTTTTGTTGAGTCAGAAGATGAGGAAATTGAGGTAAAGTCCAGGCTGGGCCGTGAGACAAGCTGTTTAGGATTGGGTACCAGTGCTGGCATGGCCAGTCTGGGGCAATCAGAATAATTTTTGGCTTCTCGTCTGACTTTTAGGAGCACCTTGGGAAGGAGAGGCAGTGGTGGAAAGGCATAAACTGTTAGGGTTTTCCAACAGAATGACAGAGCATCCACTTTTCATACTTGTGAGTGATAAGTCCTTGTGCAGAACCTCTGTAGTTGGCAGTTGTGAGGGGAGGCAAAAAGATCTACGTCTGGGCATCCCCATTTCCTTGTTATCATGCTGAAGACCTGTGGATTTAGTTTCCACTCGTGAGGGTCCATGAGGTTTCGGCTTAGGTAGTCTGCCAGCGTATTTTTCTTTCCTGGCAGGAATTGTGCCTGTAGATGTACTTGATGGGTCAGTGCTGTGTTCCACAAAGTCATGGCTTGCCTGCAGAGGGGGTAGGAATGTGTGCCCCCTTGCTTATGTACCACATAACTGTAGTATTGTCCGTCTTTAGTAATAGTTGTCCTGGCTGTAGTAGGTCCTTGAAGGCTGTCAAGGCATTTTGTACAGCTAGCATCTCTTTTTGATTGATGTGAAGATGCATTTGGTCCGTGGGCCATGTACCCTGAATACATTTTCCTGCCATGTGTGCCCCCCCAGGCATAATCTGATGTATCTGTTGTTATTGTCTGCCTGGCTGTGGAAAAGGTGAAAGGCTGTCCCTTGTTGTGGTGACAGGTCAGTGCCCACCATCGAAACTCCTGTTGCAGGCAGGGAATAAGAGTTATTATTGTTTCCAGGCTGTGGCAATGCTGAGTCCAAACACTTTTTAGATACCATTGTAGCTTCCTCATATGCAGTCTTGCATATGGAATTAGCAGAATGCAGGATGCCATGAAGCCCAAAGCCTGCAGGAATTTCCTTGCAGGTAGCTAGGTCTTTGTTGCCATCATTTGAAAGTAATGAGTCAGTTGCCTTTGCTTGTCTGGCGTGAGATAAGCCATCTGGGGCAGTTGTATTTAAGCTTGCACCCAGGAATATTATCTCTTGAGAGGGCACTAGTTTTGATTTATTTTCGTTTACTGTGTACCCTAGGCAAATTAGTAATCTTTTTACAAACGCCAGATGCTTTAGTAGAATGTCCATGCTCTCTGCTTGAATAAGGCAGTCGTCCAAGTAGGGATATATTTGAATTCCTTTTTGTCTGCAAAATGCAATTACTGGTGCCAGGCATTTTGTGAAGACCCTGGGCGCAGTAGATAAGCCAAAGAACAGTGCAGAGAATTGGTAATGCATTGAGCCAGCTATGAATCTGAGGTATCTTCTGCAAGATTGTCTGATTGGGACATGCAGGTATGCCTCTGAGGTCCAAAGTAACTAGCCAAGCCTTCTTGCCCAGCATGGGTAGAAGTTGCTGCAGTGTCAACATTTTGAATTTTGGAATATCCAGGAAAGTATTTAGAATTGACAGGTCCAGTATTGGTCTCCAGGCTTTGTCCTTTCTGGGTACCAAGAAAAGTCTTGAGTAAAATCCTTGCCCCTGTTCTTGCTGTGGTACTTTTGAATAGCTCTCATGTCCATGAGAGCAGAAATTTGTTTTTGTGCCTCTGCCCATTGATTTTGTGGCAGGTCTGGCATACCTTTTGACCTTGGTAGTGTGTGAAAGTGGAACCTGTAACCCTGAGAAACAATATTCAGTACCCATTTGCCCTGGGTGATCATATGCCAATTTTGTGAGAAAAGTGCTAGTTTTCCCCCTAAGGGTGCTGCCAAAAGGTAAGTGCTTGGCATTTGCAGAGGGAAGTCATTGGGACTGTTTCCTATAAGGTTGTGATTTGTCTTCTCTGCCATTGGGGGTTGAAACACCCCATTGTTTAAGTCTGTATGAGCCTTGGGGCTGAGATCTGCCTCTTGGGCGTCTGTATCTGCCTCTTTGTGGCCTGTCTGACACTGGAAAGGACCAATTTTTAGAAGGCCAGTTCCTGCTAAATCTAGGTGGCTGCACCAGTAAGAAATCCTTTACTGTCAGCATTGATTTTGCTTTATCCTCCATTTTCTTTAACACCTCTTCTGCCTTAACACCAAACAAAGTATCATGCTGTAATGGAGCATCCAATAATTTTGCTTTAATATGATCAGGTAAATTTTGTTCTTGTAACCAAGCATGCCTTCGAATGACAGAGCCTGTAACTGCGGCTCTGCAAGAAGCCTCTAATGAATCAAAACCACATTGCAGAGTATGCTTTCCCACTTGTTCAGCTGCATGCAATAAATCCTGCATTTCCTTATTGTCAGGACATTCTGAGCTTGTAAGCATTTTCTGTTTTAGCAAAAACATTAGGTATTGTTGATATTTAAGCATGTGAAACTGGCAGTTTAAAGCCCTTACAGCTAAAGTAGCAGAAGTTTAAACCTTTTCCCCTATCTATCCACTGCTCTAGAATCCCTATCAGAGGGAACAGGGTTTTTTGCAGTGGAAGCCTTGACCCCTTTGGGACCCTGGGAAATTGTTTCTGGGTCAGCAGCAGGGTTTGTATACAGAACTTTATGAGTCTGGGACCCTGTAGTACCTATCTGGCTTGACTGGTGCAGGGGGTAATGAATCAGGAGACAAACTGGATTCAGAAAAAACATCATCAACAATATCTAGTACAGGGGGAATAGCAAGGGGCCTGTGCTGAGGTAGTAAAAAAGTCTCTGAGCCTTTTCTTGGATTCTGAATAATCCTGGCTCTCCCAATGGAAATGCTCCCTCATGGTGTGCAGGGTTTCCCCAAAAGAGTAATCCTCAGGAGGAGAGGCTGAAGGGATAGATTTTGAGTCCTCATAGGGAGGAAGAGAATATCCCTGTTCTGAAGAGGAATCAGAGGAAATAGAAACCTGGTCAGAGGAGTCATAATCAGTGTCTTGCCTAGACCTTTTATCAGGAGGGGGATGGGAGCCCCTGATCAAAGTAATTAGGTCCTCAACCATTTTAAGCATCTGTTTCTTTGGCATGGATGACTGTCCAGGAGAATGCTGTACTTGTTTCTTTGTCTTTAATGGTGCTTTAGACTTTGCCTTGGCTGCTGAAGTAGATTTGATAGTAAGCTGTGAAGGTCTGAAAACACCCTCAGAAGCCGATGCCTGCTCAGCAGCTCTGGACCCATCTGAGGGAACAGTCTCCGAAGGCCCAATACCTTGAGTTTCCAGAGGCCTGGTTGTCTCCATGTGGGAGTCGGAGGTGGCCTGTGGCTCTGAGGTAGCGGGTGTCGGGGGCTGTGAAAGCGCCTCACTGAGAATCGGCAAACCGGCGACTGGCCTAGAAGAGGCTTTGTCATCGGTTTTGGACCTCGGATGCCTGTCCTTTCCTTTGTCTTTCCGTTTTTTATGAATTCCGGTCGGTTGTTCCGACGGCATTATGTAGTTAAACCTTCGGCCAAAGTAATGTAAAGCAAAGTCAAACCGACGCTTAATAGTGCATTGGTTGAATCTAGCACAAAAATGACAACTAGCAACGTCGTGGTCAGGGCCTAGGCAAGGAATACAGTAAAAGTGAAAATTCTTATTTGGTATTTGCTTCCCATAAGAAATACAATTGTTCACTTTTACTGACATCGGTCTGGAGCAAGAAAAAGTTTTCCCCAACGGGTACTTAGCTTAATTGAAGACTTCGGTTCTGAAATTCGGTTTCGAAAATCTCAGGAGTCGGCCGACCGGCACTTGCGAACTGCTTTTGCTTCGGGCACCGCGCGGCAAGAAAGACTGGAGAAAATGTCGTCGGCTGCATCTTGTATACCCCTGGCGCTCTGACATCAGGGAAGAGGCGACAACAACCGACGCCGGACCAGGACTTTGAAATTCAGGCCGACTGCGGGTAGCCTGCCAGCAGGATAACCCAAGTGTAATGACTGCAACAGTGAAACATGATGAACATCTACCTGTTGCCACAACTGCTATATGAAATGAAGAATACTTAAATGAATACACTACAGATTGGACAATTCTGTGGTCTCTAGGAAAAGTAAGATGACTGCGTGGTCTTTTGGAAAAGTAAGATGGCAGAAGAAAAACTCTCTCCTTAAAGTGAGGACAATGACACGAGTTATTTGCACCCCCCCCCCCCCAACACCACCACACACACACACACACACACACACACACACACACACACACAGAACGGATCTGAGGGTTAAATAATAGGTTGCACTAAGAAAAGATACATGACAATGACCCTTTGCAGGGTCAACATATTGCGATTTTCTTTTACATACTTACATTGTTTTTCATTTACTATGCAATGAAAAGAGGTTTGCAGGTGACACAGTGGCATGCTTCTGATCTGATTATGCATGACACTGTCCCTTGCCGAACTAAAACACTAATTGATTTCCTCTACAGTTATGGTGTGTTTCATTTACTACATGAAGAAAATGGGACTTAGGGTTAAGCAGTCACCTGTATTAATTCAGGATGCATGACAATTACACTTGAAGACTTGACATTCTTTTTAATTATTTACTTTTATTATTTGTACTTTAATTGGGTTAGTCCCACTAGGCTAACACATAATCTAAAGGTGAGACCCAGAGTTAACATTCATCCTGAAGGGGGAAATTTGTCCAGAGCACTGGGAAAGTTTTACTAATCTTTTTGATTAGTGCCATGGGATCTTCTACATCCACCTGTGCTACCAGCGAAGTACAGTTGTGCACACTTACCATAAATATAGATGTTCGAGTGTATTCATTGTTGCAGTCATCACACTTGGGTTACCCTGCCTGCAGGTAGCCCTCAGTCGGCCCGAATACCAGAGTTGTGGGATTTCTGCGTCGGATGCTGTCACCTCTTCCATGACGTCAGGTCGTCAGGGGTATAAAACATGCAGCCGATGCCATTACATCAGTTTTTCTTGCCACAGATAACAGGAGCCCCCAAAATAGGAAGCAATTACATGGTGTGGAACACCTCCAGTAAAGAGTAAATACCATAGCCATAAGATATGGCCAAAAAGATGATAGGAAGAAAGCATAGAAGAGTCAGGGGGCTGGAGGGAGGGTAACCAGGACTGCAACAGTGAATATACTCAAACATCTACATTTATGGCAAGTGTACACAACTGTACTATGCTCTTCGTGTTTCACTGTTGCAGTCATCACACTTCGGTTGATTTCAAAAGCTGAGGAAGGGTGGAGGCAGTTAAGTAATAGTAAGGCTGGCTAGCAGGCCTTGTAAGACAGCTGTGGCAAATCCAGCTCTGGATTTAGAAGACAGGTAAGTGGTAATGCTTGGTGAAAGTGTGTACAGAACTCCAGGTTGCAGCTTCCAGGATGTCCCTGGCAGGGACTCCCCTGAGAAATGCTGTAGAGGTTGAGGTAGCCCTAGTGGAATGACTTCTGATCCCCCTGTGGGGTAGGTTTTCCATGGTGTTTGTAGCAGCAATGGATGCAGTGTGCAATCCATTTGGAAATGGTTTGCTTTGAAATGGCGTTGCCCTCTACCCCTGTAGCAAAGCTGACTAGCAGCTGGCCAGATTTTCTGAAAGGCTTAGTCCTGTCAAGGTAGAACCTGAGTTGTCTGTACACGTCTAGGGAATGCAGGATCCTTTCCCCTTTATTCTGAGGATTAAGGAAAATGGCTGGCAAATGGAAGGATTTGTTTAGAGCCACACTGGATAACACCTTGGGCATAAAAGATGGGTTAGTCCTGAGAGAAACCCTGTTAGCATGGAAAATAATGAAGAGTTCCACAGCCAATAGTGCCTGTAACTCATCCACTCTTCTTGCTGAAGTGATGGCTAGAAATAAGTCTGTTTTCCAAGAGAGGAATTTTAACTGTGCTGTAGCAGCAGGCTCAAACGGGGAAAGCGTGAGCTTCTCTAGTACAAAGTTAAGGTTCCAGGCAGGAGTGGGTGCTCTCCTTAGGGGTCTTAAATTGTTAGCTCCTCTCAGGAACTGTTTCACCAGAGGGTGAGAGAAGAGGGGTGGCTCAGTATTGTAATGAGCTGAAATGGCAGAGACATGAATCTTAATTGATGAGAAGGACAGGCCTTTGTGGAGCAGCTCTGCTGGATAATCTAGGATTTGAGGTAAGGTGGGAACGGCTGTGTTCTTTCCTTGAGACTGGCTCAAAGAACAGTATATTTTCCACTTTTTTGAATAGGATTTCCTAGTAATGCACCTCCTGGCCTCAAAAATAACATCCAGCACCTGTATGCTGAGGGTTACTGGTGATGTATTCAGGGAGTAAGCCAGGCTGCCAGGTTCAGGGCTTGCAGCTGAGGATGCAAAATCTGTCCCTCCTCCTGGGACAGCAGAGAGGGAGTCTGATGTAGGTGCAAGGGTGGAATTGCTGAGAGACTGCATAGGAGTGGGTACCAGTGCTGGCGTGGCCAGTCTGGTGCAATAAAGCTTGTCTTTGGCCTGTCCTGTTTGATCTTGAGGAGTACTTTTGAAAGGAGGGGCAGAGGGGGAAAGGCAAAGATTGAGAGGTTTTCCCATGTAAAGGATAGGGCATCCACTTTCCATGCTTGGCTGTCGGGATTTCTGGTGCAAAATTTGCTCAGTTGATTGTTTTAGGGGGAAGCAAAGAGGTCCACCTCTGGTGTCCCCCACCTGTGTATTAGAAGTTTTAATGACTTGGGTTCCAGTTTCCACTCGTGTGGGTCCATTAGATTTCTACTTACGTTGTCTGCCAGTGAATATGGTTTGCCTGGCAGGAATTGAGCTTGCAGGTGCACTTGATTGCTCAAGGCTGTGTTTCACACAGCCATGGCTAACCTGCAGCGTGGGTAGGAATGAGTTCCCCCCTGCTTCTTTATGTACCACATAACTGTGGTGGTGTCGGTCTTTATCAAGAGTTGTCCTGGCAGGATAAGGTATTTGAAGGCTGTCAGTGCATTCTGTACAGCCAACATTTCTTTTTGATTGATATGCAGGTGAATTTGTCCTGGGATCCATTTGCCTTGAATGCATTTGCCTGCCATGTGAGCCCCCCATGCATAGTCTGATGCATCTGTTGTCAGGGTTTGGGTGGCAGGGGGATGAGTGAAAGGGAGTCCCTTGTTGTGGTTGCAAGCTTCTGCCCATCACACAAACTCTGTCATTAGCCAAGGAATGATAGGAATCACTGCTTCCAGGTCCTGAGAATGTTGATATCAGAGACTTAAGTACCACTGAAGTCTCCTCATATGCAGTCTTGCATATGGAATCAGTAGAATGCATGAGGCCATGAACCCTAGGGCTTGCAATATTTTTCTTGCAAATAGTTAGGTTTGGGTGGCCAATAGTTTGAAGTAATTTGTCAAATAAACCTGCTTTTCTGGAGTGAGGAATGGCATCTGGAAAGTTGTGTTCAAGCTTGCTCCCTGGAATACAATCTTTTGGCTGGGTACCAGATGTGATTTCTTTTTGTTGATGGTATACAGCAGAGAATTTAGGAGTTCCTTTACAAATGTCAAGTGCTAAAGTAGCAATTCCTGACTGTCCATCTGAATCAGGCAATTGTCCAAGTGTGGGTAAATTTGAATATTTCTCTGCCTCCGGTATGCAATGGCTGGAGCCAGGCACTTTGTGAATACCCTGGGTTGAGTAGATAAGCCAAAGGGAAGTGCAGAGAACTGATAGTGCATAGAGCCTGCCCTGAAATGTAGATATTTCATGCAAGATTCCCTTATGGGGATGTGCAGATAAGCTTCTTTTATGGCTAGGGTGACTAGCCAGGAATCCTTGGCTAGCATAGGAAGCAGCTGCTGGAGAGTAAGCATTTTGAATTTTGGTACCACCAGGAAGGTGCTGAGAGTTGACAGATCCAGAATAGGGAGCCAAGAGTTCTCTTTTCTTGGCACCAGGAACAGTCTGGAGTAGAAACCCTGTGTCCTTTGCTCTGTGGGAACAGGTTGAATAGCCCTGATACTGAGAAGAGAAAGTATTTGCTTTTGGGCCTCTACCCACTGGTTTGGAGGAAGGTCTGGCAATCCACTTGGGATTGGCAGTGAGTGGAAGCAGAACCTGTATCCCTGGGATACAATGTTTAAGACCCATCGGTCCTGGGTAATATACTCCCAGTTTTTTGCATGCAGGGCGAGTTTTTCTCCTAGGGGTGCAAGTACTTGGGCATGGCTGGGAAGGATGAAGGATGTCATTGGGAACTTTTTCCATAAGGGGATGGCTTACCACTCCCTGTTTTTGAGGAGGGAGCACTTCATTGCTTAGATCTGTGCATACCCTGAGACTGTAGTCTATCGTCTGTTGCCCCTGGGTTTGGACTAAGAAGGTCTGGGAGGGACTGGAAAGGACCAGTTTTTTTAAGGGCAATGCCTACTGAATCTAGATGGTTGTACCTGCAAGAAATCTAACAGTTTGCATAGATTTAGCTTTTTCATCCATCTTTTTTAGAACTTCTGCTTTTGAGCCAAAGAAACATTCTTGGTTTAATGGAGCATCTAGTAATGTTGCTTTGACATGGTCTGGCAAGATTTGTTCCTTCAGCTAAGTATGCCTTCTCAGAACAGACCCAGTGACAGCAGCCCTGCAAGATGCTTCTAGGGCATCAAAACCACACTGCAAAACATGTTTACCAACTTGGTTTGCAGAATGCATTAACTGTTGTAAGTCTATTTTCTGCACAATTAGGAATCAACAACATTTTTTGTTTAATTAGTTCCATAACATGCTGCTGGTACTTGCAACATGTGAAACTGGCAATTTAAAGCCCTGATGGCAAGAGTTGCAGAGGTATATACCTTCTTAACCCATCTGTCTAGAGCCCTAGAATCCCTGTCTGAAGGGGTAGGGTTTTTGCCTGTAGTAGCCTTAATACATTTAGGTCCCTAGGAATTGGTCTCTGGATCAGCAGTGGGATTTTTAAAGAGAAATTTGTGAGAGTCAGGTACTCTGTAGTACCTTGTCACCCGTTCTAGGAGCTGGTGGTAAAGTATCATGGGCAAGACTGGATTCCATAAAGACATCATCTGCAATATCCAGGACAGGGGGTACAGCTAGAGGCCCATGCTGAGGCAAGTTTAAAAATTCCCTCAGTCTCGTTTTGGACTGTGGGTAGTCCTGGCATTCCCAGCGGAAACGCTCTCTTTTCGTATGAGAGGTTTCACCAAAAGAAAAGTCCTCTGGGGGGGAGGTGGAGGGAATGGAATCCTCATAGGTAGATAAGGGTATGTCCTGGTAATGACAGGGGTCAGAGTCATAATCAGACGGCAAATCAATTCTTGGTCTTTTAGAAGGGGAAGGCTAGCTTCCCCTAATTAAAGTAACAAGGTCTTCAGCCATTCTAAGCATTTGTTTCTGTGGCATGGGAGCTTGATAATGCACTTTGGTCGTCTGTTTCCTAGGCGTAGTGCGAACTCTGGGCCTGAGTAATTCGGTAGTTTTAGTCATTAATGAAGTAGTCGGTTTAATACAAACATCAGGAGGTCTGAATACACCCTCAGAAGCCGGTGCCTGCACAGCAGCTCCGGACCCATCCAAGGTAGAGACATCCACAGGTTCCATAGTCAAGGAAGCATCTTGTGGCATGCCGGACTCCGAATGGGTCTCAGTAGAGGCCTGCAAATCTGTACAAGTGGGTAATAGAGGCTGCAAAAGCGCCTCACTGTGTACCGGCAGACTGGCGACTAGCATAATGGAAGCATCGTCGGCAGTTTTAGACCTATGCGGTCTGTCTATCCTTGCGCTTTTTCAGATGATCGTTAGTTGGATGGCGTATCTAAGCCATTTCAGAATACGGAGAATGAGATCGAAAGAATTTAGAGACAATAGCCCAGCAATGAATAGTTTGGGCGTTGAACAAGGCACAAAACCGAAAGCGAAGGACGTCGTGGTCTGGTCCTAAACAGGTGACGCAGTAAGAATGGAAATCTTTGTGAGGTATTTGCTTTCCACAGGCAAGACAATTGTTAACTTTTTCTGACATCGGTTAGAGCAAGAAAAAAGGATTCCCAATGAGGTAATTAGCTTTAGAAGACTTCAGGTTTGAAACTCAAAAAATTAAAATTTCAGGTTGTGGCCGACCGGCACTTATTAACTGCTTCTGCTTCAGGCTCCCGTGCGGCAAGAAATACTTAAGTAATGGCGTAGGCTGCATATTTTAAACCCCTGACGACCTTATGTAATGGAAGAGGCGACAGCACCAGACGCAGAAATCCCAAGACTCTGGTATTCGACTGCGGGCTACCTGTAGGCAGATAACCCAAGTGTGATGACTGCAACAATGAAACACGAACAACATCAAGAGCTAAAGAATTTAGCAACAAAGGTAGCCTGATGACGAATAGTTCGGGTGTTAAACAAGGCACAAAAAAGACCGCGAGGAACGTCGTGGTCTGGGCCTAAAAAGGTGACATAGTAAGAATGAAAATCTCTGTGAGGTATTTGCCTTCCACAGGCAAGACCCTTTATAACTTTTTCTGCCATTGGTTGGAGCAAGAAAAAAGAATTCCCAACAGGGTACTTGGCTTTAGAAGACTTTGGGTTTGAACTCGAAAAACGAAAATTTCAGGTAGCAGCCGACCAGCACTTGCGAACTGCTTCTGCTTCGGGCTCCCGCGCGGCAAGAAAAGCTGATATAATGGAGTCGGCTGCATGTTTTATACCCCTGATGTCATGGAAGGAGGTGACAGCATCGACGCAGAAATCCCAAGACTCTGGTATTCAGGCCGAATGAGGGCTACCTGCAGGCAGATAACCCAAGTGTGATGACTGCAACAGTGAAACACTAAGAACATCTAAGGCAGATGGGGCCATAGTTTAACATCTAACCCAAGGGACGGCATACTTAGGAGTGCAGCACTCTTATCCTGTAATGCTGCACTGCAGTGTCAAGCTGGTATGGGAACAGAAAGTACAGTTCTGTACACTTACCATAAATGTAGATGTTAGAGTGTATTCACTGTTGCAGTCATCACACTTGAGTTATCCTGTCAGGGGTAGCCCTTACTCGGCCCGAATACCAGACACTTAGTATTTCTGCGTTGGTTGCTGTCGCTCCAGGACTGACGTCAGGTCGTCAGTGGTATAAAATCAGGCAGCCGACACCATTACATCAGTTTTTCTTGCCCCAACTGTCAGGACCCCCCAAATAGGGAGCTAGGTTATGGTGGAAGCAAGAAGAGTTATGTACACTTAAATGTAGATGTTCGAGTGTATACACTGTTGCAGTCACCACACTTGGGTTATCTGCCTGCAGATAGCCCTCAGCTGGCCTGAATACCAGAGTCTTGGGATTTCTGCGTCGGAAGCTGTTGCCTCTTCCATGACGTCAGGTCGTCAGGGGTATAAAACATACAGCAGACGCAATTACATCAGTTTTTCTTGCCCTAGATGTCAGCAGCACCCAAAATAGGAAGCTATTACACGGTGTGGAACACTTCCAGTAAAAAGTAAATACCCCTGCCATAAAAGATGGCCATAAAAAGGATGGGTAAAAAGGATAGCGTAAACCAGGGGGCTGGAGGGAGGGAAACCAGGACTGCAACAGTGAATACATTCCAACGCCTACATTTATGGTAAGTGTACACAACAGTACTATGTTCTTCGTGTTTCACTGTTGCAGTCATCACATTTGGGATGATTCCCAAAGCTAAGGAAGGGAGGAGGTAGTTAAAGAGCATTAGGGCTAGCTATTAAGCCCTGCAAGACTGCTGTGGCAAATCCAGCTCTGGATTTAGAAAAGATAGGCAGGTGGTAATGCTTGATGAAGGTATGTACAGAGCTCCAGATAGCAGCTTCCAGGATGTCCCTGGTAGGGACTCCTCCGAGAAATGCCATAGAGGTAGAGGTAGATGCAGCCCTGGTGGAATGTGATCTTATCCCCTGCGGGGTAGGTTTTCCATGGTGCTTGTAGCAGAAATTAATGCAATGGGCTATCCATTTGGAAATGGTTTGCTTTAAATGGCCTTCCCCTCTGCCCCTGCAGTAAAGCCAACTAGCAGCTTGTCAGATTTTCTGAGAGGCTTAGTCCTGTCCAAATAGAATCTAAGTTGTCTGTGCATGTCAAGAGAGTGCAGTATCAGTTCCCCTTTGTTTTGTGGATTAGGGAAAAAGTAGGCAAAAAAAATGGACTAAGAAGTAAAAACGTTCCAACTGTAACAAGGTACCTCAGGAAAGAAGGCAAACTTGTAAAAACAGCAAAAATAACTGAGGTGAGGCTCCAGTCTTTAAAACGTTTATTGCACAGAACACACAAGCGCTTTCACCAAACAGGCTTCTTCAGGTGTACAGTACACCTGAAGAAGCCTGTTTGGTGAAAGCGCTTGTGTGTTCTGTGCAATAAATGTTTTAAAGCCTGGAGCCTCACCTCAAGAGTTATTTTTGCTGTTTTTACAAAAAAATGGACTAGTTTAGGGCCACACTATACACCACCTTGGGCATAAAGGAAGGATTAGTCCCGAGGGAAACCCTGTCCGTACAGAAGATAATGAAGGGTTCCACTGCCATTAGGGCCTGTAATTCAGACACTCTTCTTGCTGAAGTGATGGCAAGAAGGAAGGCTGTTTTCCAAGAAAGGAATTTCAACTTTGCTGTTGCAGCTGGCTCAAAGGGGGGGGGGGGTGGTGAGCTTTTCCAATACAAAATTAAGGTCAAAGGCTGGAGTGGGAGCTCTCTGGGGGGGGGGGGTCTTAAAATTTTGGCCCCTCTAAGGAATTGTTTTAGTAATGGGTGAGAGAAGAGGGGTGGGCTCAGTATTATAAATGTGCTGAAAAGACAGAGGCATGAATCTTAATTGACGAGAAGGATAGGCCCTTGTGGAGCATTTCTGTTAAGTACTCTAGAATATGAGGTAAGCCGGGCATAGTTGTGCCCATCCCCTGAGCCTGGCTCCAGGAACAGTATATTTTCCACTTTTCAGCATAGGATTTTCTGGTACTAGGCCTCCTTGCCTCCAGAATGACATCCAGCACCTGCTTACTGAGGGATGCTAGAGGAAAACTCATGGAATTAGCCAGATTGCAAGGTTCAGGATTTGCAGCGGAGGATGCAGAATCTGGCCCACCTGCTGGGACAAAAGGTTTGAGGCAGGTGCCATGGTTGTAGCAGTGTCAGAATGTGCAAGAGGGGGTACCAGTGCTGGCGTGGCCAGTCTGATGCAATCAGTATTGTCCTTGGCTTGTCCTGTTTGAGCTTTAGTAGAACCTTCGAGAGGAGAGGCAGAGGGGGAAGGGCATAAACCAAGGGGCTTTCTCAGGTAAAGGACAGGGCAACCACTTTCCAAGCTTGACTGTGGGGAGTTCTGTTGCAGAATTTGTTCAATTGGTAGTTCGGAGGGGAGGCAAACTGGTCTACCACTGGAGTCCCCCATTTGTTCAAGAGGTTGAATATTTTGGGTTCCAGTTTCCATTCGTGTGTGTCCATGAGATTTCTGCTCAAGTCGTCTGCCAGTGAATTTAGTTTCCCTGGCAGGAATTGAGCTTGTAGGTGCACTTGACAGCTCAAGGCTGTGCTCCACAGAGCCATGGCTAGTCTGCAGAAAGGGTATGAGTGGGATCTCCCCTGCTTGTTTATGTACCACATAACAGTGGTGTTGTCCGTCCTTACCAATAATTGTCCTGAAAGAATGTGGTCCTTGAAGGCTGTCAGGGAATTCTGTACAGCTAACATTTCTTTTTGATTGACATGCAGGTGCATTTGACTCGGGTTCCTACTGCCCTGCCAAGTGAGCCCCCCATGCTTAGTCTGATGCATCTATTGTTAGGGTTTGGGTGGCAGGGGGTGGAGTGAATGGCAGTCCCTTGTTGTGGTGGCAGGCCTCTGCCCACCAAAGGAACTCTTGTCATATACAAGGAATCATGGATTCCCGGTCCTGAGAATGTTGACACCATAGGCTTATTAGATACCATTGTAGTTTCCTCATATGCAGTCTTGCATATGGAATTAGTAGAATGCAGGAGGTCATGAACCCCAGGGCTTGCAGTATTTTCCTTGCAGATAGCTGCGTCTTTCTGGCCAGTAGTTTGAAGTAGGTTGTCAAATAAACTTGCTTCTCTGGCGTGAGGTAGGCCATCTGGGAAGTATTCAAGCTTGCTCCCAGGAATACAATTTGTTGGCAGGGTACTAGGTGCGATTTCTTTTTGTTTATGGTGTACCCCAGTGAGGTTAGCAGTTTCTTTACAAATGCCAGATATCTCCTGGCTTTCTGCCTGAATTAGACAATCGTCCAAGTATGGGTATATCTGAATATCTCCTTGCCTGCAGAATGCAATGACTGGAGCTAGGCACTTTGTGAACACACTGGGCGCAGTAGATAAGCCAAAGGGCAGTGCAGAGAACTGATAGTGCATGGAGCCGGCTCTGAAGCGTAGGTATTTTCTGCAAGATTCCCTTATTGGGATGTGCAGGTAAACTTCCTTTAAATCCAATGTTGCCAACCAGGCATTTTTGCCTAGCATGGAAAGCAGCTGATGAAGAGTTAGCATTTTGAATTTTGGGATTACCAAAAAGGTGTTTAGGATAGGATGCCAGGAGTTGTCTTTTCTGGGTACCAGGAGAAGTCTTGAGTAAAACCCTTGTCCCCATTACTCTTCTGGGACAGGTTGAATTACCTTGATACTTAGAAGAGAGAGAAAGTACAGTTGTGTACACTTACCATAAATGTAGATGTTCGAGTGTATTCACTGTTGCACTCATTACATTTGGGCTACCTGCTTGCAGGTCGCCCTCAGTTGGCCTGATTATCAAAGTCTTGGGTCCCGCATCTGCTGCTGTCTCATCTTCCATGATACTTTATTTGGTGTTAAAGCAGAGGACGTCAGATAGTCAGGGGTATAAAAAGCATGCAGCCGACGTCATTACATCAGTTTTTCTTGCCCCAGATGGCAGGTGCTCCCATAATGGGAAGCAATTATATACAAGGTTACACCTCCAACAAAAAACAAATGCACCAGAAAGCTTTAAGCATAGCAAGCAAGAATAGAGGTATAGTCAATAGAAGTCAGGGGGCTGGAGGGAGGGTAACCAGAACTGCAACAGTGAATACACTCAAACATCTACATTTATGGTAAGTGCATACAACTGTACTATATTCTTAGTGTTTCACGGTTGCAGTCATTACATTTGGGTAGATTCCCAAAGCTAAGGAAGGGAAGAGGCAGTTAGATAGCATTAGGACCAGCTATAAGGGCCTAGGCAAGGAATACAGTAAGAATGAAAATCCTTATGAGATATTTGCTTCCCACAAGAAATACAATTGTTAACTTATTCTGACATCAATCTGGAGCAAGAGAAAAGTTTCCCCAACGGGGTACTTAGCTTTAATGAAGACTTCGGATCTGAAATTCGTCTGTGAAAATCTCAGGAGTCGGTCGACCGGCAATTGCGAACTGCTTTTGCTTCGGGCACCGTGCGGCAGGAAAGGCTGACGAAAATGGTGTCGGCTGCATCTTTTATACCCCTGGCGCACTGACGTCAGGGAAGAGGCGACAGCAACCGACACCGGACCTAGACTTTGGAATTCAGGCCGACTGCGGGTAGCCTGCCAGCAGGATAACCCAAGAGTAATGACTGCAACAGTGAAACACGATGAACATCTTCCTCAGAAGCCGGTGGCTGCACAGAGGCTCCAAAACCCATCCAAGGTAGAGACATCTGCAGGTTCCATAGCCAAATGAGTCTCGCTGCATACTGGACTCCGAACAGGTCTCTGTAGAGGCCTACAAATCCATCGAAGCAGGCATCAGGGGCTGCAAAAGCACCTCACTGTGTGCCGGCGAACTGGCGACTAGCTTAACGGAAGTGTTGTCGGCAGTTTTGGACCTGTGCGGTCTGTCTCTGTCTTTATCCTTACTTTGTTTGGAAGATCAGTAGATGGATGGCTTACCAAAGCCATTTCAGAATAAGGAGATCGAGAGCGAAAGTATTTAGCGACAATAAGGGCCCGAAGACGAATTGTTCGGGTGCTTAAAGCACAAAACTGACAGTGAGGTATGTCGTGGTCTGGGCCTAAACAGCTGACGCAGTAAGAATGGAAATCTCTGTGTGGTATTTGCTTTCCACTGTGAGACAATTGTCACCTTTTTCTGACATCGGTTAGGGCAGGAAAAAAGGATCCCCAGTGGGGTACTTAGCTTTAGAAGACTTCAGGGTGATTCAAATTGGAAACAAAAACTCAGGTAGCAGCCAACCTGCACTCGTGCGAACTGCTTCTGCTTCGGGCTACTTGGCAAGAAAGACTGATATAATGGCGTCGGCTGCCTGTTTTTATACCCCTGACAAATTGACATCAGTCCTGAAGCAACAGCAACCGACGCAGAAATACTAAGCCTCTGGTATTCTGGCCGACTGATGGCTACCCCTGGCAGGATTACCCAAGTGTGATGACTGCAACAGTGAAACACTAAGAACATCTGAGATTTACTGAGAAGTTGAACTTTTTGAACAGTGGACGGATAGGAATGTGCAGGTAGTCATCCTTTATGTCCAACGACACTAAAAACGCCTGAGGCAAAATAAGTGGAAGAAAGGTAAGGAGAGAAAGCATCCTGAAGGAGGGGACTCTGGGGAAGGTGCTGAGGTGGGACAGGTCCAGGATGAGCCTGCATGGACCTCCCTTTCTGGGGGCCAGGAAAATTCTTGGGTAAAATCCCTTCCCTCTTGAAGAGGGCGGGACCTCTTGAATGGTTCCTTGAGCCAGAAGTTCCTGCAGGATTGGGAGGAAAATGGGATTTGGTCTCTGGGTAGGGGGAGGATGCCTTTGGGAGAGGGTCTGGTCTCCCAGGTTATGAAGTCATCTTCAGGCCCCTTTTTACCATATTTCTACATGGGGTCGGGGTATCGTGTTAACTGTCACCAACTCTCTCGATTCAGTGCCACACTCCTGCCTTCTTCAACACTCAAGCCTGGCTGTCGCAGATCTTCTTTCACACAATCCATCCACCTCTTTGCAGGTCGTCCTCGCTTCCTCTTACCATCTCTTCCTGTCTGTCCCATATCTTCCTCACCAGATTGTCTTCTGCTTTTCTACTGATGTGCCCAAAGCACTGTAATCTGTTCTCTTTAATCTTCCCTGCAATTGGAGCTACTTTGGCTTCTGCTCTTATGTCCTCATTTCTTCGTCTGTCCCACAGTGTGCATCCTATCGCCTTTCTCAGGCACTTCATTTCCATCACCTCTAGCTTCTTCAACTGTTCTGTCTTTACTACCCAAGTTTCTGCACCATATAGTAGTACTGGTCACACCACTGTCTTGTAAACCTTACTTTTCAGCTTCTTTGGCATTCTTCTGTCATAGACTACACCTGATACTCTATGCCAGTTTTGACCTCTTCATTCAGACTACCCTTCTCCTCAACTACTCCTCCCAGATACTTGAAGCTGTTTACTTGTTCCACTATATTCCCTTCTATCTCTATTCTCAGCTTCTTCTGGTTTTCCCAATTTGTTGTCATTAACACCATCTTATCTGTGCTTAGTTTCATCCCATGTGCCTTCAGATTTGCATTCCGTTCTCCTATCCTTTGCTGAAGTTCTAGCTCAGAGTTCACCTGTACTGCCACATCGTCTGCATACATCAGCTTTGTTGATCCGTCCCCAGCCTGTTTGCGAATGTAGTCCATCACCAGTATGAACAGCAGTATGCTCAGTGCTGAACCTTGATGTACACCCACTGGGAGCCCCTCTGTGAGGCTGAACACCATCCATACCCGAGTCACTGGGTCCTTTGTACATAGCCTGCACTGATTTTACAAATGTTTCTGGGACTTCAAACCACCACAGTACTGCCCAGATCAGATTTCTTGGGACCTTGTCATATCCTTTCTCCAAGTCTAGGACATGAAGTATTCTCGTTTTATGACAGATAGGACCCAGGAGTCCTGGGTAACCTGCTTTCAAGCGGAAAGGGAGAAGTGCATGGAAAGAAGAGTGTCTGGATGGAGGGCCTGGTAGTCACAAACTACCAGACTTTCCCTGAAAGGACTGTTTAGAGGGTGGAGTAGAGGAGAGAGACCTGGAAGACTGCTGCTTCCTGTAGTCGTTTCTAGGCTTAATTTGCATTCTCTTGGTTGAGGGACCTAACAAAAGACGTTTTTAGCTGGGTAGTTCCTCTGAAAGCGTGGAACTGGGGAGACAAAGATATGTCTAAATTCCTGCAGGTCTTTGACTTTGGTCTGCAGGGTCTTAAAGAGTTCAGCAGTAGCTGACCCAAACAGGTTTTTGTTATTCAGGGCTGCATCTAGCAGCTTGGCTTTTATGTCAACAGGGAGAGGTTGCAATCTTAACCAGGCGTACCTCTTGAAGACAAATTCAGAGGCGGCAGCCCTTGCAGATGCTTCTACATTGTCGTAGCTGCACTTGATGTGAGTGCTGGTTGCTTGTGTGCAGCAGTTCAGGAGAGGGGAAATCTTGACTTTAGCAGGAGAGTCAGGGAGATCCTCCAGTTGCTTGACCATGTCTTCCAAAACAGCCAAGGAACACTTGGCCATGTGCATCTGGTAGTCGATTGTTCTTACTGTTAGGCTGGCAGAAGTATAAGCTTTCTTTCCCAGATGTTTGCTCTCTATCAAAGGGTAGTAGAGAACAGGATGGTAGTAACTTTGAGGTTTTGTCGGTGGTCACAGAAATAACTGCAGGGTCTGCAAAAGGGGCTTTAAACAGGAAGGTTGCCTCCTTGGACACCTTACAGGATCTGTCTGCACGCTTGTGTGCTGGGGGCTGAGAGTCAGGATTTTTGGAAGCAGCCAAGAAGGCATCCAGAAAGGCATGGAGTACTGGGGGCACAGCAAAAGGGCTGGGAGACTCTACTTGTAGGAGTTCATAGCATTTCTTTTGGGTCTCAGTGACCAGACTTGCTGTCCCATTTGAAAACATTTTGCATTTTAGTGATGGTCTCACCAAAAGGGAGGTTCTCACAAGGGGAGTCATCTTCATGTACTACGATTTGTGAGATGCCACACAGACCTTTGGATATAATGAGCCTTGTTTCCCCCTCAGCAACCGAATCGGATGGCTGAGATTCCCTCCGGGACATGACCTCAGGCAAAGGAGAGATTTCCTCCGAGGACTCCGGACCTTCACTGGCCACGAGAGCAACGGCTGGAGAGGAGGGTGCAGCAGACTGTTCGGGCCTACTCTTTTTGGCCTTCTTGACTGGGGGCTTGGCCGAGCGTTCTGACATTGGGTCCATCCTGGAAGCTTGACGTTCGAGTCTCTGATTTTCAAGGTATAATTTTAAGGCTGCGAGACGGCTTCTGAGGGCCTTAGGGACAAAGGATTGACAAATACGACAGGTGGTATGGTTGTATTCATGGCCTAGGCAGAACAGGCAGAGCTCATGAGAATCCTTAGGTGGAATTTATCTTCCACACCTACACTTGCCCTTCCTACCTGACATGTAACCCAAAACAGTAGCAAGTAACAAATAGAAAACCCCTAAGGCGTACTTATCTGAAGTCGGATGAAGAAACTTCTACTGGCAATGCGAAGACCGGCGCTGGCAGTCACACAGGCAGCAGTAACGTTCTGAAGAGGAGCATGCTGACAGCCGCTTTATACCAGATGACTGAGAGAGGAGCAGGACGTCAAATGCACCCTAGCAGAAGCATTTAACTTTTGTATAACGGCCAGGTGTGCGAGAGGTCACCAGAGGCAAAATCCTTGATGTCATGAATACAGCACATCATCTGCAACTTTTACACTAACATTAATGTATCTTAGTTAAGTTATACCACTTTCCTTTATGTATTTACTTTACAATGAGCAGCATTATACCACACAAAATGTTTACTTTCGTCGTAAGCACTTCTAACAAGAACTCATCTAAAACAAAACTATAATCATATACTTCAGTTTAGATGTTCAGAAAAGGAGAGAGACATTCTAAATAATGCAACTCAACAAATCCTGCTGATTGACTACTTAGGGTATTATAAAGTGCAAGATAAGAGTTAGAAACAGCAGCAAGGGGAATATTGGCCTTTCTTTACCTGGCTGCCCTCAGATACATCAGAAGGTCACAGTCGTTAATACCAGGCATCCACACCAGTTCTTCATGCTCTGTTATTACTTCAGAATCTGTAGGCAGCAATGCCTGGAATTCTGGCAGTTTTGCCTAAAATAAAGGGTCAACAAGCAGAGATTAATATGTTTCCATGCATTTTAGGATATTATCACAAAATAAATGATGTATGAAACCCAAGACTATAATACAAACAATTTTTAACAATTTACAAAAAGACAACAGGTAACATTCACACCATAAACTTCTACACACTTCATTCCTTCAGTCACATGTCACATACAGCAACCCAGGCAGCACTGTACCAATTTCTATATGGGTGACAAAGGTAGTTCAGAAAGCCTGAGTCAGACGTGGACAGAACTAACGAGAAAGAGTACAAAAGATTACTCTTCATAAAAAGCACTTAAGCTAGCAGATCCAGGAGATTCTCTCGCTCTAATGTCAACTCTGTTGACAGGAATAAAGATGCCTTGTTGAAATTTCAAGTGGTTTGTTCAGTTAAGTAGGTAGATAGACGAGTGTTCTTGTAATACATTACATTCAACAAGTCAGTTATTTAAAGACCATTACAGACAATGGTGGTTGGGTCCAGAGGTGCTGACTGGAGGAAAATCTGGGAGATGGAAAAAAAACAAGACGACAGTACCACAGGTTAGAGGCTAGTCCCTTGTTGGAATATTCCTAAAATACCCATGAAGCTTTACCAGCTCAGCAGACTGCAGAACCTCATTCTGAGTTAAAAGGTTTTTACTTTTAGCAAAAAAAGGACAACACACCATGAGGTTCTTCAGGTCCATTTAATAGAGTGGTTTACAGTTTGATTATTGAAAATGCATGCTTTTATTAGGCTATCACCACACTTTATTAGCCTGCTTGTATCACATGTAATAAAGGTTGTGGCTGCATTCTTTGAAGCAAATTGTAAATATTATTAAAGAACTTCACAAAAAATATTACAGAACTTTTTTCCAGTCTGTCTTGTCCTTAACAACACTTGTATCAAATGTAATATGGGAAACTGTGCCCACTTTCCAAGGCTCATATTCCCTGAAAAACATTATAAAAGACTAATCTTCTCTTAGTTGGTGAAAATGATCAAGTACCCGCTTATATCAGGTTCATATACATACATGCAGGAGAAGTAGTCACTTAAAGCCACACTAGGTGACATTTTTTGAAAAAAGCGTGCATCCAGAGAAATAACTTACACTGGAAACAAGTCACAGTACTTCTTTTTACAGAGCTCATGGATGTACACCAGTAGGAGGAAAATTAAGTACAGTTTGAGACCGCAGAACATTTTGTATAGCCTTTTTGTGCCCATGGTGTGGAGAACTGCAGACTATACAAAACCTTTAATAAAAAGTATTTTCAGATCTTCTTTGATCACAGGCAAACTGCATCTATGGTGTAAACACTACAGCAATGTGAAGTGGTGTCCCAGGGATAATTTTCACTGTACTACAAATTATAGAAATTATGTTAAATGCAGACCATGTGGCTAGAATATGCTCACAGTGACAGGGAGAATGTCCTGGGCAGTCTGCAGTTCACTACTTGGTGCATTTTTACTCCATGGGTACAAAAAGCCTGCACAAAAGGTTCGAAAGTCTCAACTGTACTTCTTAAATTTTCCTCCAACTCGTGCATATCTAGGCCCAAATCTGCACAAATCAGCAAGTCATCTAAATGAGAAAAAATGTGGATGCCTTGGATTCTGCAAAAGACAACCACTGGGGCCAGCCACTTTGTACACTTGATATGCAGCAGACAGCTGAAAGGGTAATGCAGAAAACTGATAATGTAAACCATTATAAGCAAATCTTAAATATTTCTAGAAATTAGGAGCAACAGTAATACGAGTATCCTTGAGATCTAGACTCACCATGAAATAGTAATCTAGAAGCAATGCTAGGACTCAACTGGATGGTGAGCATTTTGAATTTCAGAACGTTTATGAAGATGTTTACAACAAATCTAATGCAGATCTCCAGGAGTATTCCTTTTTTGGTACCAAAACGTCTCTGTAGTAAAATCTTTTGCCTTTGTGTACTGTAGGCACTAGTCCTATGACATTTGCTTTAACCACGTGATGAAGCACTGAAGAAAACAACTCTGTCTGGTCTGGTTGGCTGTTGGGGAATTCCCTAGAAAAAGGGGAGGATTTTCTATTGATTGCCAAGTGTATTCTTTCTTAATTATTCTCAGAACCCATTTGCCTGAGACTGTGGCGTAGCTGCAAGGTTGACAGATGCCTGGGGGGAAAGAGGAAGAGAAGGAAGGGTGGGGGTTGGGGGTGATGGTTAATCTGTGACTCTGCACAATCAATCCTTTGCGGTGTGTGTTGATCATTTTTCCCTACTTCCCTACTCATCTCTGTTTTCACCAATAATCTAGCCTCTGCCACCAAACATGGCACACTCATACAATACGCAGATGACTCAACCATCATCTGCTCAGCCCAGTCCCTACCCAAACTGCAAAAAGTCACACAGGAAGCCTTTTCCTCTGTTGAAACTTGGTTATCCGATGTCCAATTAATACTCAACCCAAACAAAACTAAACTACTCATCTTCCAACCCACCAAACATACTCAAAACAACTCCCACTTTTAACATTACAGCAAAAGACACCACTATACACCCAACTGAACACACCAAATTGCAAGGAGTAGAAATAGACAAACTAAAATTTGACATTCAAATATCCATGACCATAAAAAAAGTCCACAAAAAACTCGGAGCGCTATACAGAAATAAGCAACTTCTCACCAAAGCAGCAAAGATTTCAATAGCAAATTCCCACCTTATCTCCACCCTACTTTATGCCTCTCCAATATATACCAACCTAAGGCAATGAGATATAAACAAGCTAGAGACCTGCTACAACAAAATCGCCAAATTCGCCACAGGGACATCCTACCGTAGTCACCACTGTCTCTCACTTGCTGAACTGGGCTGGCTTGAACTCCCTCACCTCCTTCAATGGTATCAACTCTCACTCGCCCACAAACTAGTAAACCATCCACTAAATGTCCCATCCCTCCAGAATCTACTCCAACCCTATTGCACCACCAGACCACTAAGATCCAGCAACAAAAATCACTTGCAGATCACTAAAGCCAATAACTCTGCTGGTGAAGCACTACTCTCTTGCACCATAGCCAAATTATGGAACTCCCTCCTACCCACAAATACCTCCATACCATCATTTACCCACTTCAAAACTTTACTAAAAGCGCACCTAAATACATGCTAGCTATGCCCTTGCATCTCCCATTCTAATATCACCCACCCCATCCAAACACAACCTTTCTTTCCACTCCACTAACTACCTTGATTATAGCAAGCTCAGATACTCATAAGCCAGTACTTATTATACAGCAGGAACTTCTTCTTGTAACATTTGTTAATGTCTGTTATGTACTTCACAGATAAAGATTCTAGATGTCTACGGATGTACTATGTTCTTCATCTGTAAATATGTTGTAAGTAATTGCTATGCAAATTGTTAATCGCTATGTAATCCAATGCAACTACTGTCTGTTTATTTTAACTGTGGAGCTTTTCTCCCCGGGCCTCCGCTGAAAATGGACCTACGTCCAGTTGGACACTCCCGGTCAACAAATATAAATAAATAAATAAATAAAATAATTA